>NC_135855.1:5378067-5678067 GCF_031162955.1 Sander vitreus | reverse complement strand
GAAAACGCGAAAGGCGGAGCAGTACGTCTTGTATGTCCCTTACCGGCTAACGTATTTCAAGATGGCGCATGAATATGGAGCGTCTACCCCAGTTCATGCAAACACAAATGTAAAAATGTCAAGCCAAAAGGAATACTTGGAATTGATGGTGGTAGTACATATCCAGATTTTGATAAAGAACACTTAAACACCTTACACACTGGACCTTTAACATAATTATAAACCAGATTTGATCACATTTAGGGTCACACACAACACAGCCAGCTCTTCCTGTGTGCACCTGTTCCTACTTCTTTGAATCTTGTCAAGGATCTTCTCAGTTCAGGTCAAGTCACCATGGTACCCTGTGTGCTGTCAGTCCCTTAATGATGGCAGTATCTGCTGGTAAAGCTCAGTCATGTTGATTTCCTGGAAGGCTGCGGCCAGCTCTGGGAACGACTCGTAGTTCTTCACTACGAAACCCTGGAGACTGATCGAAAAGACACGGAGAGAAACGCAGAGAGAAACCATTATGAGAGCTGCTGCTGTGTGATCTAACACTGACCACATGGCCACAGAAGTTCTGTCCTTATTCCATTTCTCCGCTACATCAGAGTCATGTGCCTGTGATCCATACCCATGTCCGCAGGAGGAAGACAAAGGGCTTTCAATGAGAACCTTCATCATCCTCTCTTTGCATTTCTTGCCTGAAGAATCCACATCCACCTTCACCGTCTTCAAAAGGCGACAGAACTCCTGAAGAGACACGAGTACGGTCAAGAATGCACTCATCATTCACGACTAGTGTTATACAGTGTGGTTTATATAATAAGGGTTAGAACTAGGGATGCTCAATAGAATGGTAATCACGTCGGTATTGGCCGATCATTTCTTTAAAAGGTGCTCTAAGCGATGTCGCACGTTTTTACAACATTTTCTGTCACATAAAGCAAACATCTCACTATCCACCAGCTGCCTGTCCCCTGAACACACTGTAAAATAGCGCGGTCCCTGTAGACACCCCAGGCTCCACAAACGCCAACAAAAACAAATTGTGCCAACCTGCACCACCAAACATAACAAACAGTGTTCCAGCGTTCCAGCCAATAAACGACAAGAAGGATTTGGGGGTGGGGGTTGGGGGGGGGGTTAGTGCGCGGAAGCACGGAAAGGGAGGGAGAGGGGACGGGATGAGGAGGAGAGAGCGAGCTAGCCTCCGTTTTTGTTTGAAAATACTTTGAACGTCGACAAGAAGTGCCGTCACCCAACATCGCTTAGAGCACCTTTAATACATTGGTATTGGTCCGATGAGCAAAAGTGGTCTGATGTGAACAACCAGATGATGTTTGTGTGTGTGTGTGTGTGTGTGTGTGTGTGTGTGTGTGTGTGTGTGTGTGTGTGTGTGTGTGTGTGTGTGTGTAATACATTGGTATTGGTCCAATGAGCAAAAGTGGTCTGATGTGAACAACCAGATGATGTTTGTGTGTGTGTGTGTGTGTGTGTGTGTGTGTGTGTGTGTGTGTGTGTGTGTGTGTAATACATTGGTATTGGTCCGATGAGCAAAAGTGGTCTGATGTGAACAACCAGATGATGTTTGTGTGTGTGTGTGTGTGTGTGTGTGTGTGTGTGTGTGTGTGTGTGTGTGTGTGTGTTTTGGCCACGCAGAGTTTGTGACGCAGTCTGGATCAATAACAGTACATTTCCAGGATAACTGCCCCGGATGTCCCTCGGCTTCCGCTCTCTGCGAGTTGCCGTTCTCAAACTCTGTTCTCTTCAGAAAACAACAATTGTTTGCGGCATTTCCTCTCTAACTGGGACGTTTTGGGACCGATTGATGGGATTGCTGTGGACGAAGTACACACAGCGATACACTGGTAATGGCAAATGAGGTTTAACCATGTATCCAGCTAATTTAAATAGCTCACGTTACTGTGTTGTGTGAACAGTTAACTTCATTTAATATTGTACGTGGTGGTTTCTTTTGCGGGTTGCAAATGTTCCACCAAAAGAAGTTCATTAGTAATTAGATGTTTTACACATCTAATTATTAATATCTTATTTCTGTTAGTTAAGATAAAATACAATTTCAGTTGCACTTTTGATAAGAGGACACATCTGTTGTTTGGCACAGTTTGTATAAATACAGGTAAAGGAATATTTTTCACTCATTTGTGCAGCTCATTCTGTTAAAACAAATTCTGTTAAAAAAATCCTATCGTGAAACTTAAAACCGTGAATCGTATATAAAATCGTAAGTTGAGTGTATTGTTACATCCTTATTCATAAGACATACAGTAGGCCTATGTCCAGCATACAGTATATGTACTGTATGTACTAGGGATCGACCGTTACTGGTTTTTCAAGGCTACCGATTATTAGTGGTTGGTGAAACTGCATTTGATGTGAAAATGAAAATCTTTAAGTCAAATTTAAGATTTTGGAATGTTACAAACTCTAACATAAAACTTAGTTTCAATGCTTTAAGCAATTATTTAATAAATGAGAAACGTTCAACATGATAGTGATAGTGTTGTGGGCGGGACAGTGTTTGTTGTGTTATGGTTGTCTAAGCTACTGGATGCCAAAAATGTCCCTCGGGATGAATGAATGAATGAATGAATGTATGCATGTATGTACTGTATTTATGTATGTATGTATGTATTTATGTATGTATGTATGTATGTATGTATGCATCTATGTACTGTATGTATGCATGCATGTATGTATGCATGCATGTATGTATGTATGCATGCATGTATGTATGCATCTATGTACTGTATGTATGCATGCATGCATGCATGCATGCATGCATGCATCCATCCATCCATCTATCTATCTATGTATGTATGTATGTATGTATGCATGTATGCATGTATGTACTGTATGTACTGTATGTACTGTATGTATGTATGCATCTATGTACTGTATGTATGTATGTATGCATCTATGTACTGTATATTCTATCTATCTATCTATCTATCTATCTATCTATCTAGTCAGACTCAGTGGTGAGTGAAGCAGAGGGACAGACACAGAGCTGTAGCGGAGTCAAAGTAGCACACTTTTTAAATTCATTAACTTTATCGGTTATCGGGCAAATAAAATGCCGATACAGATAATCTGCAAACTGACAAATAAACGTCCCGTCCCTAGTACGTACATGCTGCATAAAAGACGTAACGCAAAAAGCAGCAGGCTGATGGTGTGTTAAACATGTGGGTTGGTACCTTGATATTGGGTCTGGCTCCCTGCAGAACCACCAGTATACTCTGTCCCAGTAGTAAGCACCCAGTGAGCTGCAGCGTCCGGCTCCAGCGCTCCAGCAGACCGACATAACGACTCCGGGATCGGATGTGGTCTAACGACAGCACTGCCGTCCACTCCTCCTCTCTCTCTTTCGCCTCCTCCTCACCCCCTCTGCATTTCTCCGTCACCTCCACACACTGCGGGTTTTTAAACACAGACCGAAATGATTATCCGAGGAGCATTCCCTTCACCCTCGTGTTGTCCTCCGTCTGTTTTTTTTCCTGTTCATAAGCTTCAATTATAAATGCTCACCCAATTCTGTGCTACATCTTCTTAACCAACTTCATTCCAACTAATTACCACTAGTTTTACACTTATTTATGGAATTCATGGTCCATACACCTCATTCATATTAGATTATACCTCATTTTTGATTTATAAAACCCAGAAATTATGAATTATTTTGAATAATAGGTAAGATCAGAGGAACGTATGTTGATGGATAATCGCAGCCTGTTTGGTGTATGGAACCATTCGTGTTATTTTTGGGCAATTTGGTTGAATAAAACCCATACTGTATTTACATAGAAACTTTGAAAGCCTCATGATACGATATCATCACGATACGTTATTATTGCGATTTAAAATATTCTGCGATATACTGCAATTTATGACCTTTTATCCTACTTCAAATATTTCCCAATTTCAAATTATGTCCCCAAAATGAAACTTTGTCAACATCTGTTTATCTAAAAAAATTTAATTTCTTGTTCAAGTTTACTGCTGCAAAATGGGATTGTCGAGCCGACAAACTGACCAACACATATATAATAATGGATTGATGCTTGGCGTCTGTGTATGGATACAGTATTGCCACAGAAAATATCACCATACTATGCTGTATCGATTTTGTCCCCCACCCATAGTCAAAAACCACTTTACTCCTATCATTTACATCAGCTGAGCACAATTTGTGGCAGCATGGAAACTCGCAAGATAACTTGGCATTACTCATTACCTTTGTCACTACCCAATGTGAGTCGAGTGCAGATGTGAGTTGCGCATGCGTCACTTTGCCGCATAGTCGTAATTTATTATTTATTTCTAGTAAAGGCCGTTTTATGGTTCTGCGGAGGCTCCACGCAGAGCTTTCGCCGTAGCCTGATGTTTATACTTGTGCGCTGGTGTGTGCGTCGAGCCGGCATGTGTGTGTGTGTGTGTGAGTCATAGTCAGAGAAACAAAGTGTCTCCCCTGTGCTTTCTGACCACGGTGGGAAATCTGTAGCAGGAAAAGTGAACCCTCTCCTTGATTTCATGTTGTTTCTGGAGAAGGAGAACCAGGGGTATGAGTCGGGGGAAATGCAACGCTACCAAGCCACAGTCGAGGGACGTGCGTCACTGCGATGTGCGGTGTTGTTAAATTTTTCGAGAGGTCCGGCTATGGCGTAGGGTCCGGCGTAGGTTTGTGTCTTCATGTACCTACGTACGTAGCAACGGCGTAGATTTTACGCAGAAGTATAAATCAGCCTTAAGGCATCACATTTTCACGGCATGATCCCTGATGTCAGTTCTAGATTAGAGGCTGAAGTAGCCTACAAGAACCTGCTAACGAGAGACTTCTGTAATGTCAATACAATAAAATGTACCTACGTAACATAAAGTTTGTTCACTGCTGGCTACAAGTTAGCAATCAAACACAACAAAGGCTGTCACTTGAATGGCGTTTTGAACTAACGTTAGCAATCAAACAATCAGAGATAGCTGAAACGTTTTTGAAATGATTATTATGTTATTGTTTGTAATAAGAAAAGTTTATTATTTTATGGATTTCACAAATTTCAGTATGACACAGACGGCGCAACTCACATCTGCACTCGACGCACATCAGGTAGTGATACCCTTGGCTAAAATGTCAGCAGTGCGCAAGCATTTTAAACTAGAAAGTGAAAATAGTCCATACATACATACATACATACATACATACAACAGTCCAACATCCAATATGATCAAAGTGGATTTGTGACGTTGATTTTATATGTGAGTTTTACAAAAATGATAGCTGCACTAAGTTAACCTGAACACATCTTTTACTTTGTCAACTTTTGTAAATAAAAAAAACCGGTGTGCAGCAAGCGTCGGACCGGGACGCGCTATCGGCAGATATTCAATATTTTATCGGGATCGGGGGCCATCCCTAATGTTAACAGCTACATTTCTAAAGTTACAGCTAAATAGAGCGTCTGTAAACTTGTTCATTCAGCCTACCTGCAACCACTCCACCAGCTGATGGACCATTGGTTCTGGAGGTAAAGCTGCAGCCTGATCCAGCAGCGTCTGTCTGATGTTGCGACACTGGGTCCTGGAGAGAGCAGTGGAAGAGACAGAGATGGCGGGGGGACAGGAAGGGTAGCTGGGCTGCAGATGGAACAACAGTCTCACGTCCAGCCTTCTTTCTCCTCCGACAGTGCTGTTGACTTGGACCGTGAGCCCATCCTGAGCTACAAGGCAAACAGAGTGAACGCTGCAGCACTGCTACAGGACTAACACACAGTAGGATTTGAGTTTTGACTAAACGACGCATTAAACAAGTCACACGTCGCCTTAATGTTACAGACAAATACACGTATTTATGTAGATAAATGAGTCCGTTGTTACTACGGAAAACCCTGTCGAGTCTTCCACGATACTGATCAGTATTTTGAAACAATGCATTAAACAATTCACAGGTCGCCATTTGTTCCATTTAAGAGGTGAATTCGAAGTGCAGCAGTTAAACTCCGCTTCTCTGAGTGCACGCACGCACGGGATGCAAATCCTGGCGGTGATAACACCGGCATTGGAAGCCAGTGGTTCCTTATTTTATAGTCAAACCTGAGACTAGACAATATAATAAACCCTTGATTGATGCATTTTTTCAAATACGCCGCACTTTCGCCGTATAAATTGCTGATTTCAGCGCAAAATATGCGGGGCTTGCATGATTTCATAATCCCCACATTTTCGTTGCAAAACAGTCACATATATCTTAGCAGAAAGTTGATAAATGTTGCGTTTACTTCACACAAGAGCAGCCATTTTCTCCTGTTGCCATGGGAACGTTATGAAGTGACGTAATTACGCGACGTGAACATCATCGAAAAGCTGCAAACCCCGCGATGAAGCCATGATGAAACCGCAGTTTTTGCAAGTTCCCGCAATCATCATCGCATAAATATCCCGCATATTCCATCGCATTTTTTAAGAAAACGTGCCGCATAATCAAGGATTTTTGCCCGCAACAATCACAAAAAAAACTCCGCATTTTTCTGGAAGGACTGAAATATGTAACTTTTTGGATTAAATAAAAGCATGTCAATAAACTCTACATGTCTGGCCCTTGATGTGATTCTCATTTTCCAGTGTGGCTCTTAGTGAAATTGAGTTTGGCACCCCTGACATAGAGGATACACTTTAACAGACAACAAGTAACAGACAGACAGGGATGGACAAGAAATAAAAACAGAAAATAACCACACTTTGGCGTGTCTTGGTGCCATAGGTTAGCTACAGGTTATTTATCAACATGGTCAATTTTTTTGTAACTTGTAGCGTTAACGTTATACAACAATGTTTGTTCGCAGCTAACTTAAATGCTAACTAACGTTAACTTACCAGACTGCTGGATGAGTTGGAACTCGCCTTCTCCGCAGTAAATGGACGATAACACTGAAACTTCCTCTAAAGCAGCGTCAGACATTATTTACGAATCAACATCATGCATGTTAGCTTCTCCGCAACAGCGTTAAACAAGCGACATGTATGATGAATTAAACAGTTTTCAGTGGATATTATGCTGCTACACATGTCCGCACCGCCTTGTCGTCCGGGTAGATCGCATACCATGTTCATCAGTTCCGCGCGGCGCCATAATTCAATGGAATGCCGTTTTATTCAAATTAAATAAATAAATATGCCTATGAATTACATCCTTATAGGGGAATTTAATTTGATATCTTCACATTTATTGATTTTAGGGAATTTTATTTCATAATTTAAAATTTATTTTCCTTTACTTGCACTTCTTATATTCAAATGAAGGGGTGCGGCTATCGCAGACTCAGGCTATACATGGATTTCTCGGCAACGTCATCACTGCTTGCGCACGCAACCGGGGGGGGGGGGCAGAAAGAAGATGTGTTTCGTGTAACTAGTAGTTGTAGCAGCATAGCATAAGTCAAAATGCCAAGGAGTTGTTGCGTGGTTAATTGTACAAACAGAGCCAGTGATGGGTGCCTGATGTTTAACATACCTAGGGGGAAGCATGCTTTTGCCAAAAAACGGTGGCGGTTATGGCTTCAAGCCATAAGAAGGGCAGATTGGGGTCATATGCAAGAGTCAGGCTCCCATTGTATCAATCAGAAAAGTTGCAGCTTGTTCAGTTGTTCAGCTAAGTGATTTCTACCTGTCAGGGTTAGAGTACTTGAGTCCGGACCATAGACAGTTAAAGGTCCGGACTCGAGACAAGTTTAGACTGCTAGCTAAAGCTACGCCGATGTTTTGCTAACGTTAGCGCAACAGCGTTAGCCTAGCCTGCTAGGTAAATATTACGACTGCCTTCGGAGTGTCTTATATCTGCGTCCATGTTGTCAACATAAGACCTGTGGCGTTAGTGCTCCTTTTGTACCATCATTTTATTGAATGATATCTTAAGCTTCGCTCCTACGAGATGGGTGGGTTTTTATTACGTTACACACAAAGCTAACTGGCTATAGTTGCCGAGACAGCTGCAGTAGAGTTTCGGCAAGCTAACCACGACAGTGTTGGCGCCCTCTCGCCCACAATCAACCTCTGCTGCTAAAAACAGTCAACCTGCAGTGATGTTTTGAAATGGAGACACACACATCGTAGCTTTTCCAATTCTGTCTTATTTGTGTCTCTTTAAACCACTCGTACACACAGTCCTGTCCATCTATCTGTGGACATGTTATGCTGTTTGTATGCACAAAATACAGCGTAACGTTGTTATCAACTGGTATTGCTAACATTGGCTAACCTAGCTAGCGCAAACATTCCAACATGTTGTACTGGAACTTGAGTGTGATGTCATTCTCAGCTCCGGCTTCCGACTTCAGAGATAAATGGAACGCAGCATTAGCTTGTGAAGTGGAGGCTGAGAAAGAGCAGGCACTGGGCACCTACCATGGGTGTAGCCAGACATTGTAAACATTCAGGGCTGGGTTCTTCCCATTAATGGCAGCTATACGCACAATTTTTTAAGATATTTGATAAAAGAATGCGTAAAAATTGGTACATCATTTGGGAAAAACATGATAGTTGCCAAGGAAAACAATGATCCTGCAGAGCAGACATCCTGTTTTGTATCTAACTGTTCTCCAACTGTCTTCATCATTCTGAAACCAGAACCACAATTAATGTGTGTGCATCACAGGAGCTCAGCTCTTTGGTGGTGATGTAAAATGAGACCAAAGCTCCGACCGGTTTGGCACGCCTGCCAATTTTATTTTGTAGTCTCTGTTTTCTCCCTTGCCATGTCTTGTTTTACTTCCTGCCTAGTGTTTTCCCTCCTGTCTGATTGTCTGCCCCGCCCTGATGTGTTTCACCTGTTCCTGAGCCCTTGTGCCACCTGTCCCTTGTTTCAACCTTGTTACCTAGTGTATTTAGTCTCTGTGCTGTCTTTGTCTCTTGTCGGATCATTGTCTTGTGAATTGTATGTTTTTGTCTTGGGTTCCGGGTCTAGCGTTTTGCCATGCGTCGTGTCTTCTTGTCTTGCCTCCTGGCCTTCATGCAGTTTGGATTATTTTCGTGTAAGTTTTTGCCTGCCTACCTCTGGACACTTTTTGTTGTATTTTTTGTTTCAATAAATTCCTCAAATCTGCATTTGGGTCATGGGCTGGGTCATCCAGAGGAGTGCAGTCACTATCATCTGACCTCTACGACATCTTCATCAGCCGTAATGTATAATAGGTGTCATTGGTGGGCAGTTGCCTCAGGGCCTCGGTCTGCCACGTGGTTAGATGATTAGGCCAGCATTAGTCTCTCATTGCCAGACCTTCATCCACAGCGCTGTGGAGGAGGGTCTGGCTAGTCCACACAACATTCCATGTTGGGATAAAAACGTGCTCTGGTTTATTGGCATTTCTTTAAACCAAGCACAATCATCTTTGGCACTGCAAAATTGCCATGTTTTGGTGGAACATGTGTAAGTTTAAATGTTTTAAAAGTTGTTAGTCGTGCAACAGAAAACTCAGATTGGACGGATAGTCTAGCTAGCTGTCTGGATTTACCCTGCAGAGATCTGAGGAGCAGTTAACCATAGTCCTCAGAAATCCACCGTAATTAAATTACAACACAAAGAAAGCGGAAGGTGACGGACAACCGGCCGAGAAGAGTGACATCCGATGGAATTTCCGGCAGCACCGGTGCAATCGGGGTAATGAAACATCGTGGATATAGACTAGGCCAGCAGTGAAGTCCTCCGTGAGGCTCTTCGATGGTAGGAGAATGATGGAGGCGAGGCAGGTGCCGCCAGCCAAGGCAGCAGAATAAGGCGTTGTGGCTATCCAAGGCCGGCATCGGCGAGGAGTTGATGCCACAAAGCTTGCTAGCGGTCAAAAACATTACTAAGTGACACCAGAGACAGGATTTAGATTGTGAAAGTGGATCCGTGCTCCAAGGTGGCTGAATGAAAATGAGAGATGAACAGTGCTGGGGCCAGATGCATAAAACTCATGATTCATGACTAAAACTGTGCATACGCTCAAGGAGAGAAATCTTCATCAAGATCTTCAATCTTCATCAGATATATAAAGCTGCATGTATGGCCCATTGTGATTATATAAATCTCCATCATTGAGGAACTAATTTAGTTTGCATATCTCCACCACTCATTAGACCTGTCAGTGAGAAATATATTAGGAAAGTGCAATGTCACCAACTTTGTCGCTTCGGCAAGGTTCTCCAAAGGTGCCAGAGCAGCTGTCATTATGCACGGCTGTGGTTAGTGTTTATACAGTAGCCTACCACTAATTAATCACGTTTCTGCAAACCATCATTGCAATTCTCAATCATCATTATTATTAAATGTCAGAAGGATGATCAATGAGTCATTCATAGCGCTCATGTTGAAACAGACTTTACAAAGTACTTCACAATTCCAGATAAAAGCAAAAGATAACTATTATCTGATTGTATGTGGTTGCTACCTCCTGATTAGGCGGTGAGTGCCAAGGCGGAGCCTCGATGGGTGTCTGTGGTTTGCAGCTGTTATGGAGAGTATATTGGGTAACACTTGAAGGTATCTACATAAGAGTAACATGACACTGTCAAAAACCGAATGACACTTACTAAAAGAAGCGTTATGTCATAAACGTTTATGACTTGTTTATAATGTTTATGACACGTTAATAACAGTGTCATGTCACTCTTATGTAGATACCGTCAAGTAAAGTGTAACCGTATATTGTCTGTACATCTGTGTTTGCTGCCTTGGTGATGCTTTATTCAGCGGTTAAAATGGCAGGTCATTTTGTAGTATTTTGTAGCCTAATAATAATAATAATAATAATAATAATAATAATAATAATAAGCTTTATTTGTCTAGCACCTTTCATACACAGAGTGCAGCTCAAAGTGCTTTACATTTGGAACATTTAACACAATAATAGAGAATAAAATAGTAATAAAATAATACAACTCGAGGCTAGCTGTAAAAAAAAAATAAAAATTTAAATTAAAAATTTGCCAAAAATAAACCCAACTCACAATATTCTTCAACCAAACACATTAACACATCTAGAATTAAATTAAAATATAAATGACAACAGTCATACGTCCATTAACAATTCCATCTATTGATGCATATAGTTAGTAACATTCAGTTACACAACACAAAAAAATAAATAAATAAATAAGTAAAAAAAAAAGTTAGCCAAAAGCTCTCATATATAGGTATGTTTTTAGGTATTTTAAAAAAAATATTCACTGAGCTCGCTTGTCTGATATACAGAGGCAGCTTCTCCACTCAGCTTGTGGAGCACTTTGGGTATAATTAAAAGATTTGCACTGGAAGATCTAAGTTTCCTTTATGGTTGATAAGATGCTAAAATCTCAGCGATATATGAAGGTGCTATGCCATTCAGAGCTTCATAAGTGATTAACATAACCTTAAAATCAATTCTATAAGAAACAGGGAGCCAGTGCAGTTCAGCTAACACAGGGGTGATGTGCTCTCTCTTCTTGGTCTTAGTTAAAAGTCTAGCAGCAGAGTTCTGTATAAGTTCCAATTTCTTTATATGTTTTTTTTGGGAGACCAGTAAAAAGTGCATTGCAGTAGTCTAACCTACTAGTGATAAAGGCATGGATTAGTTTTTTTTGCATCTTGTTGAGTTAAAAAGGGCCGTACTTTGGCAATGTTTCTCAGGTGAAAATATGCTGTCTGAGCACCTTTACTGATATGGGGCTTGAAGCTTAACTCTGTATCTAAGATGACACCTAGGCTTGTTACTTTGGGCGCCAGGTTCCCAAAATTACTAAGAACAATTTCTCGTTTTGATTTTGGTCCAACCAAAAGTATCACTGTTTTGTCATCATTCAGCTTTAAAAAAAAATGTTGCTCATCCACTGATTAATGGATGTTAAGCATGTGATAAGGGAGCAAAGGCCATCTGGGTTATTTGGTTATATATAATATGCTTGTTGCACTCACTGTCATCTCCATAATTGTCAAGAGTTTTGTCCTTTTCTGATTCATTCTAGCGGCAAAATATTGTAGTACTGTTTCCATCCCTGATTGTAACGAATGGCTTTGTTTATAGTTAAAAAATAATGTATTTCATGTTTTATACACATAAGTTATAAAGTGATAAGGTTGAGAAAACCCCTTTGACTGATTGGACTATGTATGACCACCATGCAAAATCTGTTCATTAACAATTTGATGAGGATTAATTAATGGATTACCAACATTTCTAAATGCATTTTTACTAAATAGAAATGATAAACGGACATACAAGGTTTTCTTCTCACAACACAATCATTTTTTGTTCTTGTTAATGGATTAGGCATGATAAATGATTTATTAATCACTTATAAAGCCATCAGATACAACTTTTTCTTTCAACTCTTTATAATTTGTGCCTTATTAGAAAGTGGTGGCATCACTTTTCCTGTATTTTTTACCAAACGCAGTAGCAATTTTGGTTTGTCTTTGAGACTCTATTGCAAGTTGTAACCATCCATCCCCTCACTCACCCACAGGGCCAGGAGCAGCCACACCTACCAGGAAGTGTTAAGTGTAGTAACATGAGAGGCCACTAAAATGTTCATCACCCACTTTGTCCTGACAAAAGGCGTATAAGGAGGCTAAAAAAACAAAAAAAAAACAGCATGGAAGCATCTAGTCAAATAACAACCCTGAACAATGAAGTTTGGTGAACTATGGAAATGGTTTTCCCCAAAGTAGGTTTTTGATGAAAGGACTGCTTTCTATGAATGTCAGAGGATGCTGAGTGCAGCAGCAGCTGTTTGTAGCCTGTTTCTTTTTTCAGCTGCTAGATCAGACCATTACGCTGAGAAATGCAACGGCTTGATGCAATGCACATCGCGGTTAAACTAACTTACCGCTCAGCTCGGGTGCTGAGTTTTAATTAGGATGCCTCAGATGATGCACAAGCGCTGCTGGTCGTGTTGCTCCTCCTTGACATACTTCGATTCAAGAGTGTAAAGGGACTTCAACCGGAAACTAAACTTTTTTCTTCGAACTTTTTTTGTTGCTCTGAAGTAGAAGAGGAAAAAGGAGACGACCTCTTTATGTCAGTCACTTTATAAAGTGCACGGTTCCTTATTTTCTTCATTTACTACATGGGCTGTTGGGAATGTTACAGCTGCCGACCAACAGGGGAGAAGTAAACAGTTTCTGGCGAGGATAAGGGCGACGTCGAGGGATTTTAGGCTAGTCTACACTCACATAACGGATTTTGGTCCTTTATCATGGAAGATGTGAGTAGTCACTTCAGTCCCACCGTGTATGCTGCTTCGCTTTTTGTAGCAGTTTATGCCGTCTTTGCAATGTATGGCAGTAGTTTTGAGATAGTTTAATGAGAGTGAACTCTTCAGTAGGCATTCACTATGTGATGTAATAAACCTAGGGAGCAAAATAACGTTACTCGGCAAGGGCGCGACCATGTTATTAGAGCAAAGTTAGGGCCCATAGAATAGGTGGCAGTGCGAATTCGAACCTCTATTTTCGTGATACGTGTAATAGGCTAGTAGTTAGAGAAAGAAGTTAGTTTGAGAGTGTATGGCGATATCAGACTGTCTGCTGCAGTCATTCTAAAGTCTACATTATTTGGCACAAATTGCACCTGCCCACCTGTCAATGTGTTTCATCAACTTCTTGGACAGAGTCCACAAGAAACTTTAGCGACAACTGTAGAGAGCGGCGTACTCTGTTCAAAAAATATCCAATGTTATATTAGCGCTACGTGTGGATGTAAACATAACATTTAAAACAGAAATTCAGACGTTGTCTGAGTCAGATGTGTCCTTTCGTAAATTCGGCATTATTACAATCCCCATTTAGCACATACGTGAATTGCATTTCAACATTTAGTATTTGGTTACACACGCTTCACGGTTGATTTCGTCAGAGGAGGATTTGGAGAATAACATTTCTAAAGTTTGACATTTCACAAATGAAATATACCTAATGGATTTTACCTATGCCGAATCCGCTACGATAGGCAAATCGGTCAGAAAAAGTGTTAACTAAGGTTTAGTAACGTTTCCTGTGTTTATAATAACCAAGTCAATTGTGATTTGCCATGTTTATGAACGATGCTTGGCGTGCCGTTGTCAACAGGGTAAGAGAACAGTAAACTAACACTCGAAACAAGACTATTGTAACGAGATTTTGCAGTTTAATTTGTGGCATCTGATTCTTAAACATACACACATTGTACATAACCTACGTTAATGCAACAGTTTCTTAAACTGCATACCTCAATGGCAATTTGGTATTTTGAGGAAGCCAACTTTTTAGAAAAAGGAAGTCAAGTAGAGACATACTAGTATGTCACCTACAGTATGCAGGGAACTTGTTGCAAACATTTTCAAGCATGCTGGACTCCGCCCTTTGTTTGCAACACTGATAAAAATTTAGCTGCCTGCACTCCTCCATCCATATCTCTGATAATTAAATGCAGCTTTTCTTTATCTTTTACTTGCCTACTTTCGTAGAATCACTCTCCAGTCCAGACTGTAAAAGGCTATAACCCATGAAACCGCTACAACCCACATTTAACCTATATATAGGCCTACATTCTCCCCATTCTCACATGCATCTTCCACCATAATCAAAGTGTGTTGGCATGTAGTGTACACAGTGAGAATTATAACTGTGAATTAATCAAAATGAAGTGTTGAAGTCAACTGAAGGCTAAGTAGAGTTTAAGCTACACATACCATAGAACATATGTTTAAATAGTTTATACCAGGAAATACACCAGTCATATTTCTAGATTTGTAAGTGGTTCAGACAGGAACAGCAGAACCTCTAGGTCAGCATCATCGGGCTGGAGGTGTGATCGATGACTTAGTTCCAAAGGTTGCATCCTTCATTATTACTTTTTGCATGTATCAGTTCAGGATGTGTTTTGTGGTTTGGATGATATTGTCAGAATGGCAAATGACATGATTAAAGTGTATTATATGGCAGTATGTTTGATATATTGTTAAATAAGACAGATTTAATCATTTACTTTAAACCTCAGCATAATGTATGGACATTTTGTGATGTAAGAATATGACGTCCAGTGTGACTGGGGATTCCCAAAGGCCAGTAGGACTTAAACTGCCTGAAAAGGACCCAGTAGAACATGTCAGCGTATGTCAGCATTCAACACTGCTAAATGGAGTCTGTGAGGCTAGATGTATTATTGGGGAGTAGTGCTGTGAAGTCACACTGCAATTAAAATCAGGGTTTCCGAGGGGTCTTAAGAGGTCTTAAAAAAGTCTAAAATTTCAAAATCAGATTTGTAGGCCTTAAAAAGTCTTACATTCGCTGAAGTACTGTGTTCTAGGTCTGAAATCATTTTAAACAGGTCTTAATTTTCCTACGTTCATGTAACGCTATACCTCTAATAATTCTTTTTTTTTTGTTTCGTGGCGTTGTAGTTCTTTCTTTCGCTAGTCCAAATATAATTTCGCTGTATTAGGACTACAAATGAGACCCAACATGCAATTTATATTGCTGAATGTACCACAGACATAAAACTGATTTTATTCTTCAGCTATGAGGAAGTGCTAGTTTAGTGATACCCTTATTTAGGGCTTAGTTGGAAATGAAAAAGTTTCTGCTAAAAAAAAAAAAGAAATGAAAAGAGGAAATAAGAGTTTATTTATTCTGCAGTGAATACATTTGGTTCCTACAGAGGATGTCGGTGCTGGAATTTGATTGGTGCAATAATTGTTATGGTACACATGAAAACGCTTCCATTCCAGCAGACTGGCAGTCTGTAGGCAGGCGATGTAAAGGGACAGAGGTCTTAAATGGCTAACGGTACCTAAGCACCCCCTGCGTGGGCCTGTTGAAAGAAGACTGCATCAATAGCTGTGTTTCCATCGACTTGTCAATCAAATTATTTGAAGCCATTAAAGCCGGTAAAAGTGTGTTTCCATTCAGCGGCTTTAAAGCGAATAAAAACCTGTGCGTGATGACGTCACGCGCTGTTTTGAGATCTAATTGGTACATGGAATAGATTTGAGACATTTTAAGGTGTTTCCATTCATTTCTGCATTTGCGAACAAAGTTTGCTAGCCAAAGTGGATCGCGCCATCTACCTACAACTGATTAACATTGCACAAGTTGTAATAGTGCTTATGTGCCAGCTGATAGCAACATATCAGGCTATAATAAGACAACGACGCTATCAAAACATCGCAATGATGATGCACGTAAATGCCAGACTACAACGACTTTTGCTTTCTAAAATAGCCGTTATATTTTGTTCGGGAATTAAACAGAAAAAGTCTTGTTTCCACTTTTGTCTACTTATATCTGTCTTTGTTGACACCCGCCATGTCTGCAAAGAAAGCGGAAATGACCTAAAACGTCGTTTTATGGCGGGTTGCAACCATAAAAAAGCCTAAAACATAATCACAATTCATTAATTATTCGGCAAATAACATTTCCAGTGGCCAGGTTGGCTCAGTTGGTAGAGCAGGCGCACATATATAGAGGTGTATGCCTCGACGCAGAAGGTCTAGGGTTCGAGTCGGACCTGTGACAAATTCCTGCATATCTTTCACCTCTTATGTCTAGCTGTCCTATCAATTAAAGGCAGAAATGCCCAAAAAAATTACGTTTCCATTAGGCATTTTTCATTCGATGTTACTTAATTTGCATAAAAAACGTGTGGCTGGAGACATGGCTAATGTTAGCATGTCATACAGTAGTGTGATGTGATCCAGTGTAGCAAGCTGCCTGCCCAAAAGAAGATTTCAACCTCTTTTGAAAATAGAAAAATGTGCTCAATATGTGGTGTATAGTCTGTATTTTCTATATTGTTGTTTGGATATTGTTAGGGCCCGGGTTTGAATCTAACCTGCGGCCCTTTGCTGCGTGTCATCCCCTCTTTCTCTATCCACTGTCATTACATGTCATTTAGCTGACACTTTTATCCAAAGTGACTTCCAATTAAGTGCTTTCATCCCTGAAGGTGCAAACTCCAGACAACAAGTAGTAAGTGCAATTACATTAGCTTTAAGGGTGCAGTAGGTAAGACTTATAAAAAAACAATAAGCTAAGCAAAACTACAAAAACATTTTTTATCCGAGGTACAGTTGGAAGAGATGTGCCTTTAGCCTTCGGCAGAAGATGCGTAGGCTTTCGGCCGTCCTGATGTCAATGGGGAGCTCATTCCACCATTTAGGAGCCAGGACAGCAAACAGTCGGGATTCCGTTGAGTGATAAGTTGTCCCTCGCTGTGAGGGGGCAGCAAGCAGGTTGGCTGATGCAGAGCGGAGTGGGCGGGTTGGGGTATAGGGTTTGACCATGTCCTGGATGCGGACTGTCACTATCAAATAAAGGGAAAAGCCCCCGCCAAAAAAAGAAAGTCTTAGTCGACTAACACTCTTATGATTTTGTCGACTAATTGATTCGTTGATCTGTAAAACTAAAGTTTCTCCACAAAGGATCATGCAGAAGCACCACTTTAAATCTCGTGTTTACCAGAGATGTGCTCATACGTTTCTTGTAAAAAAATCATTCAGTTTGGAAAAAAAGCATTAAAATGACTAATGGACTAGAGAAATCTTAGTCGACTAAGACCAAAACAACCGATTAGTCGACTAATCGACTCATGGGGGGCAGCCCTAGATGTTGTACTCTCATATCTCAAGTAGGGCTGTGCAATTAATCGAAATTGAAATCGCAAAATGGACTAGTACAATATCCAAATCGCAGGGGGGCGCAATATTTAATAAAGGCAAAATATGTGTCAAACCATTCTGAATTAAGAAAAAAATCCTTGTTTGGTACAGATCCTCCCAAGAATCACACTATAACCTTTTGTTAATTTTTGGGATTTTAATATTTTTCAATGAAAATGAGAATAATGTTTCAAAAATGATCATTCCCTCCAATCGTTAATTATATCGCAATCGCAGTATCAGTCAAAATAATCACAATTAGATATTTTCCCTATATGGTGCAGCCCTACTCTAAAGCTGAACTGAAACTAGTGCTTGGTGTTTATGACTGGAAAGATTGTTGCCATGATCACTCGCTACTTGGCTCGCTGTCCATTGACAGCTGTTTGGCTCCGTTCCCTTTACTTACCCGTTCCCCTCCTCTCTACTTCACATTCGGCTTTATCTTCCTTATCTTTCAACCCTCAAAACCACTGGTGGACTCTCTGTGTCTCAGCTCTGAGTCATCCTTTTCTCGCCATCCCACTGACCCAGAGTGCATAGTGTGACGTGTTTGCCTGACCCATTCAGCAAAGAGGAAACAGACTGGCACATTATGTGTCAGGCAGAAAACAATTAACCCTCTCTCATAATCATCCTGCTATCCAGGCCTCTGCTACACAATGGCTGTGTGTGTGTGTGTGTGTGCGCGCATCGTCTTGCCGGGGCACCGCTGACAATTTCTGGGAAAGTGCTTTTATGGAAAAGAAAGAGTCCTCAATAGTGAATGCATGTGTGTGTTCTTAAATATGTGATAAAAAAGTACTCACAAGATTGAAAGTAAGTGGAAAATGCTCTTTTGGAAGACATTCAGTTCACTTCTACTTACTGCAAAACGGGTTAATTTAGGATTGCAGAAAAATAGGGAAGTAATGCTGTTGTTCGCCTCTTTGATACTTTGAAATGTCTTCTTATTTATTCTTCATAATATCAGTCACCGTCTCTGTCCATCTGCGTCCTACACACATATAGAGTTGCACCGCGGGAGGACTTACTTCAGGGTTCTGGAAGTAAAAGTCCTGTTCTTTTTTCTACTTAGACAATGCAAGGTGACTGACAGCTAGGATGGGCATGGAATTCCGGCTGAAACATCAGTACAAACAGTACAAGCCTGTGTACATAACTACAACTCCACAGTACATTTCAGTAAGAAGCAAAATCACTGAGCGTCAGATTATGTGCACCGAAGACTAAGAGTGTAAGTTAAAGGTTTCAACCTGGACCCTATTTCCCTATGTTTTTGTGTGTAAGTGATTGATAAGAACAACAATCTTTAACATTGGTCCAGTATTAGGTGTGAACGCTGTAACCGGCAGCCACAGACCAGGCTGCAATGTAATCCTATGGGGCAAATGTTCAGCGTCAGTTTGGTCCACTAAAAGTCTTAGATTATTATTCTAAGTGTCTGACAACATTATGGAAAGGATCCCTACAGAGAGAGGTTAGATTCAGTTTAACCAGAAACAGCTGTGAAGTCGCTAGCGCTAAACCCACCAGACTCCATTTAAAGAAACAATACTTTTAGCGTGCATATAGCCAACATATTTCCACATGTAAATCGGTAAGCTGTGTGTTTATTTCAACCAAAACTAGAGTTGTGATGGTTGGAAAAATGGAAAGACGACCAAAAGCGGCTTTTCATAGTTTTATTTAGTTTCTATTGACTTTGAATGAAGTGTATTTTACGATGCTAAAATTACTGTTTATTTACATGGAGTCTGGTGGCTTTAGCGAACGCAATTTCGTGGATGTTTTTATGTTTAAAAAAAGGATCTTATTTTTTAACATAAAGGTCGACCTCCTTAAAAATCCTTTCCATAATGTTGTCAGACACTTGAGCCTGCCAGTGGCAAAACGAGCACTTTTGTGAACGTAAACACATGCTGCACAATTGCCCTATTAACTAACTAACTGCTGACTGCAGTGATCTTACTTAATTCCGGACCAATGTCAAAGATTGTTGTTCCCATCAGTCACTTGGACACAAAAACATAGGGAAATAAGGTCCAGGTTTGGAAAACACGGCAGTTACCCTTTAAAGATTGTGCTGTTTAGAAACATAATTAGGACTACAACTGACGATTGTTGACATTATTGATTAAGCTGCCAATTGGTAACTTGATTAATCACTTTATTAATTGTCTATAAAATTGTCAAAAAGTCATTAAACGTCCCAGAGCCCAAAGTGATGTTGCTGAATTGCTTGTTTTTCAACTATGGTGCCATATTTTGGTTACCTTGCACGGCAGCTAGATTCTCCCGATATCACGAGATCACGCGAGAATTGCTGGATCACAAAATCACACGAAAACCCCTTCTGGTCAGGCTTCACGTAATGAGTTTGTGTCCAAAGCACTGTGGTTTGGACCAATTAGTATCCTGTGAGTAGCTACGGTCGTGGTTCAGGGGTGTGTGTGTGTGTGCTGGGCGACTGTTCGTTCAAAATAACAATGGCGGCTCCTAAAGAGGTTTCTTCATTGAGAGGAGCCAAGAATGGCACTGAAGGTCGCTCTTCTCCCGACTGGCTTGGCTAAGAGTACAATAGACAGCCGGTTTATCCAATAACCTGTGTTACAGCTCGGTGTAACAAACCATCTGGTGCATCAGGCAACGTTACAAACTCCAACACAAAACTTTGTTTAAATGCTTTAAGCAATTATTTAACAAATTAGAAATGTTCAACATAATACCCAGTAAAAGAGAGTCAGATAGTGTTGTGGGTGGGACTTTAAGTCAGACTCAGTGGTGAGTGAAACTGAAGCAGAGGGACAGACACAGAGCTGGAGCAGAGGCAAAGTAGCGCACTTTTTAATTTATTAACTTTAACTATCCAGGAGCCATTAAAATAACATTTTCAGGGTATTTGCAGTGTCTTTAAAAGTCTAAAAAAAGTCTAAAATTTCAAAATCAGGCCTGTTCTAGGTCTTAAATCATTTTAAACAGGTCTTAATTTTCCTACGTCCATGTAACGCTACCTCTAATGCTCATTGAAATGTTTTTATTTATTCCTTGGTGTTCTCTCTTTCGCTCATCCACATATAATTTGCTGTATATGTACAGATTATTATATACTCCATGTCGCTTTTATTCAATTTGAATATGTTTATTTAATTGCGAGTACATTTGTGACTCTGCATTTAGTTGTACTTTTATGTCGTGCTATAGGTCTTACATTTAATTTATAAAGGTCTTAAAAAGTCTTATATTTGACTTGGTAAAACATGCAGATACCCTGATTTTAGAACGGGACTTAACGGGGAAGAAGACAACACCAATATTCAGTCAGAGACCATTTATAGAAAATGGTTATATAGAGAAATTTGGCAGAAAATGCTTTGTTTTTCAGGGAGCTCTCAAACAACATATACGACCTTAACAAACTAACCCATAAAAACTTAGTTAAAACAACAATACGATAAATACAGCACATAATGTGGAGGTTGGGGGGTGGAGTAATAGTGAGAAGTGTCAAGCTCTATAGCAACTGCACTTTGGATATGATTGGATATAGAGCTGGGCGATATGGAGAAAATCAAATATCCCGATATTTTTGACCAAATACCTCGATGTCGATATTGTGGCGATATTGTAGGGTTGGTGCTTTCACAAAATATGCACACAATGAGATTTTTGATATAATAACTATGTGGGTAAACGCAAATAATACAGATAATAGAACAGCTAGAACAGTCTGGTGTTTTCAGAAAATGACAGCACTCTACTGTAATGCAGCCTTTAAAACCAGGAAAAGACAACACTTATCAGGATATTACGATATCCAAAATCTAAGACGACATCTAGCCTCATATATCAATATCGATACAATATTGATATATTGCCCAGCCCTAATTGGACATGACTAGTCAGCTGACAGCTACACAGCTGGTGATTGAACAAACAGCTGATGCCATGACTGACACTCTGCTTCATTAGTCTTGTCAGTTTTAGCCTTTTTTTTTATAAAATATGTCACCATATGTGGGAGGAAGCATTTGTGCATGCTATTTAAACTATTTTGTCTTATCAAGGACATTCTTTAATATTCTACTTTGTTGGGCAGTGACATTCCAAAAGAATTTGGTTACCAAAGCATAACACAGGAAGTGAGTCATGGTGATGGTGGCCTCTTGCTTTGTCCGTCTTCTTTGGGTGAGTTGCATTCATTTCACAGTCTGTTTACAAGGCTGCTTCTTCTAGAAAATAGAGCTGAAACAAATTTGGTCAATTAATTGATCAACATAAAATAGAATTGGAAACAATTTTGGACAGTCTAATTGTATCTAAAGTAAGAAGTGCCACATATTCTCAGGTTCCAGCATCTCCATTGTGAGGATTTGCTACTCCTAATGTTTTATAATAATAAACTGAATATCTTTGGACCGTTGCTGATAGTGCATGATAGTAGACATTTTGTTTTGTAGAGAGTGTAGTTAGTTTCACATTATTCACATATGTGAGTCCCGAATAAAGGCATTTCTAGTCTATCTATCTATCTATCTATCTATATATGATACCGTTTGTGTTCAGTGTCAACAGGCTATGTTAGACTTTTCTTGTGAGAGGAAGAACGTGGGTGTTACGTGTAACACCCATAACAACATTATAAAAAATAGATTTCCTCCCTGTTTGAGTAATCAATCTGTAAAAAAAAAACAAACAAAAAAAAACAGAGAAACACCACTGCTAACCTTTTGCACCACCATCACATGAGGTTACTTTTTTGGCCTATAATGTGAACCCTTTCACACAATTGTTGTGGCATTTTAGGCCTTTATTTGATAGGAGAGCTTAGACATCAAAGGGGAGAGAAAGGGTGAATGACATGCAGCAAAGGGCCGCAGCTCGGAATTGAACGTGCAGCCACTGCGGCGAGGACTGAGCCTGTGTACATGGGCTCTACCAGGTGAGCTATCCAGGCGCCCCAATGACATTTTTTCTACTGAGCTCTGTTGGTCAAGATGAGTCCAAGGAGTGTAGTCTGGTCCAGTTTTGCCAGTAAAGTACCATTTAGGATTTGGTTAAAAAGATACAATTAGAAAGTTTATCTAGTCTCCACCATAAGTGAAGGAAGCATTGGGGTGTCTTTTAAAAGCTGCAGGAGGTAGAATTTGAAAAGACGGCAACATTTGAAGTAGAGTGAGAGCTCTTCCTGCAGCTCTCCCTCCCCCGCTCTGTCCAGCCCCTCCCATCAGACGAGCGCGGGCATATACAGGCTTCAAACTGTTCCATTTACTAGCACTAAAAGTCTGATTTTTCATTGTGGGGTTAGCTCTAGCCAGGTTAGCCATTGTTAGCAATACCAGTTGATAACAACGCATTACGCTGCTTTTTGTGCATACAAACAGCGTAACAACATGTCCACAGATAGAAGTTGGACAGGACTGTGTGTACGACTGATTTAATAATTTAAATAAGACAGATGTGCTAATAAACTGTATATTACTACAGCTTTCACTGCTGTTGATGCACAGAGCAGCCGTGTTGGATTTTGAGCTTGGGGTTCTGCGAGGTTGTCCGACTTCCCAACTCGGAGTTCAGGGGGTGAGTTTCCGACTTTGACTTTTCCCTTAAGGCCCGGACACACAGAGCCAAAAATCGGCCGTTGGACAGTCTGGCGAGGTCAGTGACTCGAGTCTGTTCGGTGTGTTCCGTGCCGTCGTCCGTCCAGGGGGGCCGTCGTCCTTTATTTTGGCCGATTTGACATGTGTAATCGGCAGGGCGGGCACTGCCTGGTAGTCGGACTCAAATGACCCATCTGATTCTTTAGAGTGCTGACCTGGAAACGGGTAGCGGAGTGAGCGTGACTATCTCAAAGTCTGACGAAAATCTTTTAAACTGACCTTTGTCGATCTGAAATGAAGACAGATTCAGCAACTGCACGGCCTATTTCTCTCTTAAAATGTTTTCAGAAACACGTTTCAGTGAACTATTTTAGTACAATATGAGATCATATTCTGAACAAGCCGCCATGACAGTCTGTCTTTGAATTTCCGGAGAAACCAGACCCACGTGACACGTTCGTCCAATCAGCTGCCGGTTTTCATTTTTGGGCACTAAAACAGATTAGCTCCGCCTGCTGTTATGGAGACGTATTATCTCCGCTCCCTGGACAATAAACTGGACTACTTTTTTACACAGTTTCGTTCCTACAATATATGCACTGTATATATATTGATGACAATGAAGTCTCTTATCTAATAGTTTAGCCTTGAGTTAGCTGCAGCCCTGAGCCTTTGGCTACGGTAAACAGAAATCTTAGCGAGGGAACGTGCACAAGCATCTGCATTGGCAGAACAGCCAATAGGAATGCTCTCTCTCTCTGAAATGACCTGTGATTGGCCAAAGTCTCCCGTCACGGGCTAGATTACCTAAAGCCTTAAAACACCACCTGTGTCTGTGGTGTGATATGTAGAACTGATAAACATATAAGTAAGCAGGAGAGTTGCGTACATTGTGTACTTGTGTGCTTAGGAATCCCAATGCAGCCCTGTACAATGAGTAGGCCTGTATCTGTTTCTGATAGTAGGGCGTGGACAATTTCATGAACTCTGCAGTTATGTGTGGAACACCCCGGCCATTTATTGCAATACATCTGGCAGTGACAACACTGGCAGCAACGACGCAAAACAGGAAGTTAATCCTCACGATGGAGTCGAGCATCTTTGAATTAGTCTTTTTTCTGTGTAGCTTTCAGTAAGACGGAAGTGGTGACCTCAGTGATTACCCAGTAACTTGTGTTTCATTACCAGCAAACTAGCAAAAAAAACATGTATCCAGCCCCACTGTCTTCTCCCAGCTCGAGCAGTAAGCGGTTATTGAGGGGTAAAACGTGAGCTCCAGTGAGGCTTGTGGTGACTTCAAGCTGGGCCGGTCAGCATGAAAATCAATGAATACCAGATGCTCCCTGACCTAAAACTTCATCAGAAACACATGTCTGCTAAGGTGTGCCTCTTCTCCGAAACCCTGCGCTCTGTTTTCTCTTTCTCTTTTAAGACCCAGCTTGCATGAGATACCTTAGCTTTGGCCTAATGTCATTTTATAACTGCATTACCTCTTGTCTCTGCATGTTATTTCAAGCTGCACAATGGTAGATAACAGAACAGTTGACGTTTCAATGTCCCCCACAACACAGCAGATAGGACAGCTTTTAGATCGCACAAGCATGTGTGGGCAGTTTGGGGTAAAAGTGTCGGTTAGGTGTATGTTTCGGTGCAGAGCAGACTTCCTGTGTTAGTCCAAAATTGGAGTCCTTGACCTACTATGTGAAACAGAGCCATATTAGTCAGCTGAGCCCTGAGTAATGGAAATCTCTCACTTCTGCTCTGTTGCAAGGGTTTGATCTGATGAGTTCCACCTCGTCCCATCAATTCTTTCCATGTTCACCCATGTCAGAGGTCACTCTGTGCCCGAGGGTGCTTTTCTGGATCGCACAGTGAGGCTGGCTGCTTTGTCTTTATGTCATGAACTTATCCTAGTTGCACTATCCATAAAGTGGTTTTACAAAGTTAACTTTTTTTAATTTATTTTGCCCTTCTCGCTCTCGGTCTGGCATGTCTTTCCTCCACGCTTGGCGTTCCTTTCTTTGCAGCTGCACAGCTGTTTATCAAGTTGAGACACACTTGCAGTTACAGTGAAAGTGGAAAAACAGTTTAATGACCTCCCACCTAATCCCAAAAAAGAAAAAGGAAAAAAAGATATCCTGTGTGGAAGTTCCTCCAACAGAAACAAAGGCTGTGCATTTTGCAGACACCTGCATATTGTCTGGATGAAAAAATGAGTATCTGGGTTCACACAGAGCTTACTCCGCAAATCTATCTATCTACATATATATGCAAACAGTCTACATTTCACAGAGGTTGATAGCCCCGGTGTAGTCTGCTTGGATTCACAGCAGTTACCTTACAATGGGGACCAAGTTTCAGTGGGAAAATGATCAACACTTTCACTTCCATTTGGCGTTTGCAACTACATTAGCTTAAACTGGTTGCTGAAGTAAACACCAATCCATGCTTGTGTAAATGTACGTCTCACATTCAGCCATATTTGATGTAGTCTTGCATTGCCAGACCTTCCTACACAGCACTGCGGAGGAGGATGCGGCTAGTCCACACAGCATTCCGGGATGGGAGAAAAACGTGATCTGGTTAATTGGCATTTCTTTAAACCAACCACAATCGCCATAGGCGGTGCTAAGCGCCGGACGGAGCAACAGTGCCGCTACAAAATAGCCCCGGGAAGGAACTTGTTTTGGTGGAACATGTTTAAGTTCAAAAGATGCTTTTTAATCGTGCAACAGAAAACTCAGATTGGACAGATAGTCTAGCTAGTTGTCTGGATTTACCCTGCAGAGATCTGAGGAGCAGTTAACCATAGTCCTCAGAAATCCACCAGAGTTTAGAACGCCAACACAAAGGAAGAGGAAGGTGACGGACATCGGTCCGAAATGAGGGACATCCGGCGGCACTGGAGCAATCACGGAAGTGGAACGTTATATGAATCGATGTACTGTAGACTATATGTGATGATAATGATGAGCATAAGTAGAAGTTGGTTGGTTGGATAATTCCAAATAATTCAAACATACATTCAAAATTAGCAACCACATTTTTCTTTGCATCCTTCATTACCAGAACACACTGACATTGTTTTATATAAGTATGCACTTGCTGAACACAGCAGGCGCCAGTCTGTACCATTACAGTAAGTGTTTGAGTTCCCTTACATTTTGCTCACAGTTTCATTATTAATCCTCACAGTAGTGTGTGTTTTGTGTTGCTTAGCAGCTGCGCTGTTATGCTCTTTATTTAGTGCCCTGCTACTACCCTTTTTCTGGCTGCTTTGTTAACAGAAGTGACATGTTATCACTCACTACCCATCTGTGGACAAATAGTCATTGGACCAAACATGTAGGAAGCTAATGTGCAGAGCAAAGCTCAAAACAAATACTGCCCAAAAGGTGTAATAGTCTGTGGTGAGATGTGTCGGTGGCGCTGGGGGCAGAAATGAAACCGTCTGATAAAAAGTGAGAGCTGCTGCTCTTAACAGGCCTCAGCCCACGTTCGCTAAGACCAAATTAGTTTTGCAAAAGCACCCAATGTATGAGGAACTCGCTGCACAACCTCAATCTGAACTTAACGTGATGGCGGAGCCACATTTCTTCTTAGGAACATCACCATGTCTTACGTTATAGAACAGGGAGTGGTTGCAAGCAGTATTTCGTAAATAAGGAGCAACATCTGCTTAGAATGTAGGATATGATTGGTCACACTGCCCTAGAGCATAGGGGCATAGATATTATTTGATATTAAAGATGTAAATATTTTGCTGATTCTTTTATGGAAATAAATTGAACACATGAGTGTCAAAACAGGAAGAAGTCATTACATACTAGCTGATGTATTGCAGTCGGTATACTGTACTGTATATGTATATATGGGCCAGAATGGGACATTTGCTATTTATCATATTGGGGGGTCTGGGTGCCCTCCACCAGGGACATTTTGAGCGTCAAAGACTTAATTTCCTGCATTCTGATACACTTTTATCAACCAATTTACTGTGGAAATACCTTTATTTAGCCTATGCGAAGATAATAAAAAAAACACAGATGACAATTCTAAATATGTCATAAATATAATGGAAAGTACAGTATGTCGTTGCGTGTCATTGAGAATTTTTAAGTGGGTATATGGAAATCCAGGAGCTTTCTTAGTGGGTATACTGCGTATACCTGCGTATCACATAGACTACACCGCTGGCTGAAGTCTTACTAATAAGTTATTGAGAGTACTGTGTGGCACGCATATTCACTCAGCCGTAACATCATTTGTGTCCTGCAACAAACAAGAAATGTTACACCAGTAAGTCACTGCTGTCAGTGTACAGTGCAACACGCCGGTGGCATAAAACACCCATTGTTTTCCATGTAAGACCCATGGCTGGATAAACAAAATGGGCAGCTTTAGTAGGCAATTTCAAAGTGCTCATATTAGGCTTTTTTTGGGCTTTTTCCCTTTCCTTTATTGTGTTATATATCTTTTTGTGTGCGTTATAGGTTTACACTGTTCACAAACTGCTCCAAACAGCTCTATTGTAGACCAGCCTTTACTTCAGAGACAAACGTGGTCACTTTGTAACACACGTTATAATGCTCGCCTAGCTGCTAGCGTGGCACGCCCTCATACTCTGCTTCTGACTGGCTAGTAGTCCTTACCTAGCTACTGCGCATGTGCGACTCCCAACAAAGATGGTACAGAAGTGAGATGTCTCACTCTGTAGCTAAAACAGAGAGCTCAACACACAGGGTGAAAAGAGGAGCTGCAGCAATGTGCAGTACAACAAAAATATGGTGTTTTTTGAAAATTAAACCATGTAAACCTATTCTGGTACAACCTCTAAGTTTATATTGTGCTCAGGTGATGCATATTCCTAAATACATTTCGGGGGAGGTGGGGTCAATATGGAGCACAGAAGAACATCGATGGCATCTTCACAGGTTAATACAACAACGTATCAGGTTACACTGCTGTTCTATTTCCCAAAGTGTGTCGACTTTCCAGAGAAGCAGCAGTTTTATCACAATGGATTGGCACATCTGGGCTACTGTACATTGACGACTTCAGTATTTTGTCTGTGTGCTACGGGTGTTAAATGACGTAATACTAAAAGATAATGGCTGTTGATGAATTTGGATTATACAGATTTTACAATATCCTGGTATAGTTCACTATTTAATCAATACTTCAGTCCTTTTCTAGTACAGGTATACTCTGCAATACCACTTAGTAACAATGACAAACTGAAAGTGATAATAGCAGTCTGCACTCTGCCAGTACACTGGTGTGTGTGTTTGAGTGTGATTTCCTTCCTCTATCGTTGCAGGGTACAAAAGAGGACCCAGCCCAGAGTAAAGAGCCAAAGTTCCTGGGTAAGGCCGGCTGGGTGAAGAAGGCCCCCGGCAGGCTGCTGGCCAGCTATAAGGACCGATACATCCATGTGGAGAAGACAGAGATCGTGGTGTATGAAAATGAGGTACACTACTATTTCTGCCACAAGTTATGTCCCTAAGTTATCTATCTAAGTACTTTCACTACTGTATCATATTACTGCACCGTGTCATGTTACTGGTGGCTCTAGTCCAAACATATGTATAATACAATCGCATCATTGTTCAGAATATTAGAGCTGCAAAGATTAATCCATTAGTTGTCAACTATTACATGTATCACCAACTATTTTGATAATCGGTTTGAGTCATTTTTTTATGAAAAAAAAGTCTAAATTCTCTGATGTCAGCATGTTAAATGTGAATATGTTCTAGTAAACTGAATATCTGTGAGCTGTGGACAGAACAAGACATTTGAGGACGTCATCTTGGGCTTTGGGAAACACTGATCCACATTTTTCACCATTTTCTGACATTGTATAGACCAAACAACTAATCCATTCATCCAGAAACTAAATCGACAGATTAATCGACTATGAAAGTAATTGTTAGTCGCAGCCCAACAGACTATACAACTATATCAGGCTGAGTTTACAAGGACAATGCAGGAGTTGTTAGAAGAATGTTGATTTGTTGATATGAATAAAAAGCTAAAATACTAACTGAAATGACATAATTGGCAGATCATTTACTGGTGAATTTGTGTTGCAGGACCTGCAGAACTGCTTAGAGAGGCTTGACCTGGAAAACTACGATAAATGCCATGAACTAAAGAGCACCTTTAAGAGGAAGCACAGACTGATTCTGGTCCGATCACCCAAGACTGGAAATAAGGTGAGCTAAGAGATGCTTTGGGAGAAAGTTGAATTTTGTGTACATGCTACGGTAAGCAATCAAATAAGGCAGTATTTGAATAGAATTGGTGCGTTTGCTCACATACCATAGCTTTAGCTGTAGGGCTGGGTACTGATTTCCATACTTTTTAAGCACCTCTAAAGTATCGAGGATCGAAAAATGCCTCGTCATTCAATACCTAAGGAGTAAATCTCATCAGCTTCAGTGAGCCAATAAACATGCAGCATGCTTCTACCAAGATCTAATAATGTCTGTGATTGGCAGTCTAACGTTACACATGTTACACGCAGGAAAAACTCTACGTTACACAGAGACGGGGATCACATAGTAGGAGCTGAAAAAAAAAAAAATCTTTTTATTTATTTTTCAGCATAATGTTGAATTGTTGTGTAATGTTGTAATTTCTTTTTGTTAAAAGGGATTTTATAAAATTGGTATTGAAAAGAAGTATCATTCAGGAACCGGTATCGAAGTATCGGTATTGGTAGCAGTGTTGAAATATTTGAACAATACCCAGCCCTATTTAGCTGTCAGGTTTAAAGTACATTTCTTCAACAAATGGAGGATTAAGGTGTGAGCACAGAAAGCAAGACACTTGCTGATGGCCTCCAGGAGATCTGAATCAGACAGGTGGCTGGAGTGTGACTAAAGTACTTCATGGAATTTTGGGAGAAATGTATCTACCCTTTTTGATACTAATAGTATCAAATTAGACTAAATAGACTATTCCTGTGGCAGTTTATCTGAAGCGTGTCCATGTTCAAATCACATCTCAAAACTCACCTTTTTAGAGCTGCCTTCGATGTTTGAATAATGTGTGTGGATTTTTAATTTTTTTTTATATATATATATATATATTTTATTGATTCACAGTTGCAGTAAACAATACATCCACAGAGTCACATTTTCATTTTTCTATCCCACCCACCCCAGAGACCCTTACATCTTAATAACAACAGGTTAATGAACTCCAATCGGTTTTAGATAACAGTCCGTACTTGTGGAAAAATAATAAATAAATAAACAAATAAATAAAATAAATAATAATAATAATAATAATAGTAATAAAAATAAATAAGAGGATGTAACATAGGTTGTCTGCTGCCCGTGGAAGTCACATCTAAGGAGGCAAAAGCTATAACATTTTTCTGCAAAGATGTGGTCACAAGTTCATCAGGAGGCACCCCAAAAATAGCTATCTGTGGCGAAGGACTAACAGATATACCTAGAATGTCAGAAATAGATTTAAAAAATGATTGCCAATATTTAGACAATTTAGAGCATATCCAGAACATGTGTGTCAGATTGCGAGGCGTCTGAGAGCATCTGTCACAAGCTTCAGTAGTCCCATCTGGATAAAGTTTGAAGAGTTTATCTTCGCTATAGTGCAGTCTAAAGAGTACTTTAAATTGGATAACAGAGAGTCTGGCACAGCTAGAGGAGGAGTTAACAGCTTCCAACGCTTTTTTCCATAGAGCATCCGAAATGCTCATCTGGAGTTCGGTTTCCCAGTCGGCTCTGCTCTCATTTGCAGATCAAGAATCATTTGTTGGTGATACGAGATTATAGATAAATGATACATGGCCCTTAGGCAAAGATTTAGCCTGAAGTACTAAGTCTATACTGCTGAGGGGTGGGGCTTGGGGGAACTGAGGAGAGTAGGTTCGTGCAAAGTCACGAAGTTGAAAGAAGTGAAAAAAGTCTGTATTACCTAGTCCAAAGGTTGAGCGTAGTTGGTTGAAACTGGCAAACCGTCCGTCTATGTACAAGTCTCCCAGGCCTTTCTTTTCCAGAGCTACAAAGCGCGAGTCAATCTTGGCTGGAACAAATAAGTGATTGTTAAAAAGAGGTGTAGTTAGGGGAATGGAGAGCCATCCAAACTGTTTCCTGATTTGAGCCCACATTTTTTATGTATTAGTTACAATGGGGTTGGATGTGAAATTTGCAAGAGAAAGGGGGACGGTGCCACATACTAGCGCCTGGAGGGACGTGGAGCAACTGGCAAAAAATTTTGTGCGTTGGCCGCCCAATAGTAGCCAAGGAGGGTTGGGTAATCCCAGGCCACCCAATGATCTGCTTCTCTGGAGTAAGGATTTATTTGCTCTGGCCCGTTTACCTGCCCAAATGAACGTGGATATGATACTGTTAATAAGATTGAAAAATAATCGAGGGAGGTAGATTGGTAAGCATTGAAAAAGGTAAAAGGTACCGTGGTAAGATATTCATTTTTACTGTTTGCACTCTGCCCGCCAAAGACAGTGGTAAACGGTTCCATTTTTGAAGATCTTGTTTGACTGCTGCCGTCAGTTCCGTTCTTTCAGTGTGCACATAGATCGTGTGACCATTATTCCTAGGTAATTTATGCCCACCACAGCGGTCTTGAATGGCATGAGATGAGTTGGAGTGTGTGGATTTTTTATTATGTGGATTTCTTTTTACAACTGAGTGTTGAAAAAAAAGAAGAGTATATTATTATGAAGAATGACAATATTTATTTGCCCGGTGGCCAGAATCATGACAAATGCTACTGTTGCTCTGCGTCTGCTGGATGTGTACGCAGGCAGCTGTTTGCCAACATGCCAACTTTTTGAGGTCATAATATGTCACTGTTACTTTCACAGCTTGGTCAACTTTGTCTAAGGTACCCAAAAAAAAAAATTAGTTTTTTGGTTAAAAAAGTTAATCCGGCTTTAGTAGCCACAGGCACCTAAATCTCTCCATCTCCTCCCTCTATAAGACTGATGTGCAATAAACATCAAGAACTGAAAGTACAATAACCTTATATATGCAAATAGTGCCACCATTACAAAATGTAATCTAAAAGTAGGGATTTTGCTATAGTGCAAAAAGGGAGGGAGGGGTTAGATAGGGGTGTGTGTGTGTGTGTGTGTGTGTGTGTGTGAAATGGAGAGAGAGATACACATAGATTTCACAAACACACTGTGTGAGCAGTGGCCGGGCCGAGCAGTGAGTCAGACACCAGTGTGCACAGATGGGACTGAGTCTGCAACACACAGCGTCTTCTAGACTTGAGCTTTGCCTGGACATGCTGCTGTCTTCACTGATTTGTTGGCGTTTTAGGCTGCTAGATATGAGGAAAATATGCGATATGGGTTAACGTTGCTGAATAACGTGATAACAATATTACTTGCGATAAATAAACAGATATGAAAGTAGAATAGAATACTTTTACATCCCCATAGGGAAATTCAGATGTCCAGCTCAAAGAAGCAACCACATTTCCACTCTAAAAGCTCTCAGTTCTGCCTTTCTGCTGCTTTCGGTATTCTGCTAAAATACAGCAAATTGCTTGTTGAATTTAAAACAGAAATGAATAATGCACCAGGTTAATGTTCACATTAAGAATTGTCATTAAATGTTAAATGTTGGGATTTTATTAATCAATATTAGATCACTCAAACAAAGATTTTAATTGGAGAATTGATTACTTCAAGCCAGCCCTACTATGGAGCTACTATTTCTACTTTTTCTGAGTTGGTCCCGTTTCTTTTTTTTGGCAGCCTTATGAAAGCTGCGATTAAACCTAAGTGTTTTGGTATCCATTGTCTTTGTCATTTTCTGTATAAAGGGAAGTAAAAAACAAAAAAGGTAAATGTTACACAAGATTGTTTTGCGAGTTGAAATAACATAATTTAATATTTCCTATTTGTGAAACTCAGAGTTCCTGAATCCGTGGGTAGTTTGTAGTCTATAGTGCTGGTTCAGTGTGAATGAAGTGGGCGGGGAGGGGGGGGTCTGAACAGCTACTTGGCTGCCTCTTGCTTTCTCCGGGGTAACCCTCTGCAGCTCTGGCTCTGCGTGGCGGAACGGTTTTATTAAAGCAGCCCAGCAGCAGCATGTCTCACAACCAACCAACCAACCAACCAACCTGTGGCTGCTTTTCCACAGTTAAGATAGTTAAGATAGTCCGAAAAAGTTAGAAGTTTGAAGAGGTGATGGATGAGTTCTTCTGATTTAAAAGAAAAAGAGTTTGGAGAAAGGAAACAACTTTGATCATCAACCTTATTTTGTGATGACTATTCTGACCGCTTCAGTTGGTTCCCTGCCATTATAAGGTGCAGCACCCAATACGTTTTGGGCACCACCTAAGCTAAATGAACATTCATCACAACCCCAACCGGCGCCGTCAGACACCGCCTACCAAGAGCCTGGGTCTGTCCGAGGTTTCTTCCTAAAAGGGAGTTTTTCCTCGCCACTGTCGCAATAGCTACTGCTAATGCTTGCTCTTGAGGCAATCACTAATAGTTGGGGCTTTGTAAATTACAGTGTGTGGTCTAGACCTACTCTATCTGTAAAGTGTCTCGAGATAACTCTTGCTATGATTTGTGTCAGGATCTGTCGCAAGGTAGGCAAGGCTTGGACCCAGATGCAGTTTACAGAGATTTATTAATGGACAAGCAAACAGTTACTGGAAGCAATAATCCATAGAGCTAGGAAATCCACGACAGGGAACTCAAATACACACAGAACGCACAGCAAACATCACAAGCAACAGAACGTACAATGAGCCAACAAGAGACAAAGACAGAACAGGAACTAAATACACCAGGTAATGAACACTAACAAGGGACAGGTGATACAACAGGTGGAACAAATCAGGGTGGGGCAGAACAATCAAAAAGGTGGGAAACAAACAAAGACAGGAAGTAAGCCAGACAAGGGAGACAAGACAGACTACAAAATAAAACAGGAAACAGAACATAACAGAAAAACAAGACTACCACAATAAGAAGGAACAAAATACCAAAACCCTGACAATTTGATACTATAAATAAAATGTAATTGAATTGAAAAACTAAATTAAACATCTAATGATTGTAGTTGGTCCTCAGTGGACTTCTTTAGCAAGTTTTGTATTTAAAGGTGCAGTAGGTAAGACTTATTAAACTAACTTCCCGTCATATTTGCTGAAACTGACCCAACGTTCCAGTAGAACTACATGAAGCAGGTCATTTGAAAAATAAATCCAGCTCCTCTGGCTCCACCTACAGCCTGTAGTTCTCCCTGTTCAGATGCACCAATCAGGGCCAGGGGGGGGGGGTGTCTAACTGCGTGTCAATCACTGCTCAGGCACACGCATTCATTCTCCCTTGTGGGGGGGAGGGGCTTAGGAGACCGTTTTGGGCTTTAGCGGAAAGGGGGGGAGGGACTGAGACGTTGTCGATGTTCACATTTTTTGGCTGAGTCCTGGATCTTCGCAATCCTACCTACGGCACCTTTAAGCTTTTTGAGTGTTATTTATTATCTGCTCTAGCTTTTCCAATGCTTTAGACACAGATGTGATAAAAACTTAACATGTTCTTGAGGGAGGACCCCTAAACCACCCCGTCAAATACTTGCACCTAAGTCTTCCACAAACCAAACAGCTGACACTGCTTTACGTAGCTAAAAAAAACTCTAGAGCTAGACCTGTGATTTGTTTTGTTTGGTTATTTCTTGTTTGTAGACTGTTTAATGGTCTTGTTGATCTGTTCAGATTATTTTGTTCTTCGTTAAAGGGTTGACTTTCTTCAAGCCGACCAAGTTAAAATATGGACCCGGAAAAGTTCTCAACTTCTTCCTACCCCTTTAGAACATGAACGCTATTATTTGAGTTGCTTATTTGTTGCCTATGTTGCTGAGGATCCCATTTGTTATTCTTTTGTTTTTATTGTTTTTGTTCTGAAGATTTTCTCATACACCTTTTTTTTAATTTTTTTTTATTGCTTATTAGTTTTGCTTTGTGTTTGTATTTTCTTAACATGTTAAACATGTATACTGTAAATTGACTAAAAAACAAATGTGACTGACAGGTCCATGATGTGAAGTTTCAAGCTCAGACTGCAGAGGAGAAGGAGGCTTGGATTAAAGCTCTGATCGACGGCATCAATCGAGCGAGGAACAAAGTCTTTGATGAGGTAAACATCTGTGTCATGGCCACACAGAATCATCAGTGTCTCCCTCTTTCAGTCAGTGACATCCTCGCTGAGTTTGTGTACACGCGTTTAGCTATTAAAAGCTCAAACGGATTCAGTGGCAGAGTGAATGAATGGGTTTAATGTTTTCACAGGTGACGGTGGATGAAAGCAGTAATTTAGAGCATGTTACTCGGACAAGGCCTAAAGGGAACCGTAACCGGCGGCCACCGACCAGGATACACATGAAAGAGGTTTGTGTGTGTGTGTGTGTGTGTGTGTGTTAATGTGAGAAGCCATTCGTGTGTGTGTGTGTGTGTGTGTGTGTGTGTGTGTGTGTGTGTGTGTGTGTGTAAGAAGACACTGTGTGGTTAGCTCTGCAGCTCAGAGTTTCTTGTTCTTCTCGTTTGGATTGTTTCCTTTTGGTTCACGCATGCACGCACACACGCGCGCACAGAAGGTATGAATGTGTTAGCGTCTGCTAAATGACTAAACCAAACCATTCCTGTTGATAATTTTGTGCCAGATTGATATTTTTATACAGTAGCTCACATAAATTATTTTCTTTTGGTTCTGAATTTAAAAGCTCAAGACCGCTCAAGAAATTCTAATAACAGTTATTACTGTTACTGTCTGTGTATACTAAGTGTATTTAAAATAATATATTTTTGATTACTACTCCACACTTCCATGTTTACTTGATGTCTTGACCATTTCTGGATAATGTACATTTCCACATATTCACTAATTAATTTACATCACTTCTACTTTGCTTTACTTTGTCTTTTGACTGCTGTTAAGCTACTGTCAACCAAAGTCAAGACATTCATAATCACTTCCCTTTCTGGTAGACTTTTATTGTGAAACATCTGTGCAGGAAGTGGTGACTTTCATTGACAGCAGCTTAACGGCAACATTGAAATGATTGGAACAAATCTGGGAATGGAAACTATTTCTGTTCAAAAAGAAAAATGTAGGATTAGGGCCACGTGAAATTGATGAATTGAGTTTTAAGGTTTAAAGTCAGAATTCTATTTTTCTTCATAATTTGGTCAGGAATAAAAGTCAGAATTCTAAGATTATTTCTAATAAGAATCTCAGAAGAGAAGATGATCTCAGAATTCTGACTCTAAACATAAAGAACTCAAATATTGTTTCACATGTGGCCCTAATCCTCCTCCGTATGAGTACGACATGACAATTCCCAGCCTTTTTTTTTAATTTTTTAATTTTTTATTATTAGCAACCAGCCCATATGTTTGTGTAACATAACACACTTGGTATATTGGCTTTTAATTTAATTAAATGTCTCGTCTGTGTGATATCTTTTTTTCCTCTAGGTGGCTGATGTGTCATCTGATGGTATCCTGCGTTTGGATCTTGATCTTGATAATGCTTTAATGCCTAATGGGACCCATCATGCCAGTGTTGATGGCACTGAAAGCCCAAAAGAGGCACTCAAAGTCCCAACTCCTCCGTCCAACACCGGTGAAGCTGCGGAGCAACAGTCAGGGGCAAGTGCTGAAGAGGAAGCTCACACTGAGCCGGAAGTCAGCACCCAGAAAAAGGTCATCAAACCTCCCATGCCCCCTACCAAAGAGGATAAGCCCAGTTCAACACCTGAGGAGGAACTGGATAAGGATGATGGCCCAGAGAAAAAGGTCTGTGAAATGCTAAATAACCAGGGTGCGATTTGTAAAAAAACAAACAAAAGAGGGGGTAAATGTTGTGTAAAATAATCTCAAAATGAAATAGCACAACGTGGTGGTAATTCAGCAGAGGCAGGGATATGTAGACCAGAAAAGGGGGAAATCCCACGCAACCCCCACAGCAAATCACACCCTGAAAATAACCCTTACAATGCAGTGCAGAAATATTTGTGTATGTCTTTCTGTTTGGATGAAATGGTTCCTTAACATATTATGTCATGCTTTTTAAGGTCCTGGGGCCTATGCCTCCATGTAAAGAAGCAAAGCCCTGTGCCTCGCCTTTTGAAGAAGCTCCAGAGGAGACCAAAGCTGAGAAGAAGACAGGTCCACCACCAACCCCTCCCAACAAACCCAGCTCCAGCAGCTCCATAGGCAACCTCGCAGAGGCCCCACAGACCAGGCCAAACTCCCACCCTCCTACCCCTCCATCCAAAGAGCAGAAACCCTCCCATCCTGCTGTAGAGCCAGACCAAGAGGTCCAAGGCACGGCTGAAGAAAATGAGGAGAAGGAAGACGTCGATAAGGAGGAGGCGACAGGAACAGCTGTGGAAACAGATGAGGCAGACCAGTCTATTTCTAAAGAAGCTCTACCCAGCGTCAGAGATGATAAACCTGAGAGTCCCAGCGACAGGTCCCAAGGACAGGTTTCTGAAGAAGAATCAGAAGAAACTATAAGTAGTGGTATTAACGAAGCATCCGACAATGAGCCACTCAGAAAGAGCCCCAGTCCTCTTCTAACCCACAAGAAGAAGCCTGAGAAAGCTGTTCAGCCCGACACGCAACACGCAGACGACAGCACAACTATAACGCAGACTAACGAGGGACAGGACCCTGCTGCATTACCGCAAACAGCCTCACGTACCTCAGCCAGTTCTCCTCCAGCAGAGGAGGCACCACCCAAGAGGGAAGTCCCGCTAATGGCTGTCTCTTCGAATGACCCGGTCAACGACAGCCTCAGCCTGAGTCCGCTGCTCTGTCACTTGCCCGGGGAGAAGAAAAAGAAGACGGAGGAGAAGTCTGTAGACAGCGGTCAGCACTCGGACGCCGACAGCGAAGGCTCCGGGAGTGAAGACACGCTGGTGGCTTCCACGGCCACGTTGAGAGGAAGCCAAGCTGGTCTGGATGTGTTTGACGCCAGCAAGGGCAACATTCAGATCCCTGTTAGTTTCAGGCTGACACAGACCCGAGCCAAGCCTCAGGTTAGACCAAAGGTCTTTCCCCATCGGCGCTCACAGCCTCCCACTCCTGCTCTCAAACCCTCAATCAAGGTCCGGTCCGCCTCCATCGGAGATCTGCTGTCTGATTCTCCAGTGTGTATTCAGGCGAGTCCGCATACTAGAGCTAGGGCTGGAGACGCCGGGGCTCCTCGTGATGATGTCATGGAACTTGAGACTGAAGTGGCGCTGGAGATGGAAAAGACGAGCGAGCTCCTGAGCAGAGTGTCCCAGTCCCAGGGGGGAGGTGGCGGCGAGGGCATGCCAGAGGATCTGCTGGTCAGGGCCATGGAGAAGCTGAAGACGGCCGACCATGTCCTGAGGGAAGTCAATAAACTGAAACTTGTAAAGAGCCCAAGCATCAGGAAGAGCTGGTGAATGGCAGTCATCGCAGGTTGACTTGGAATTGACCATTCGCTAAACCCCTCCCCTGAACAGTGATTGTCCAATCATAGCTTAGCAACCCTTAAATAGGCACAGCAAGCCTGTCAAGCTTTGGATTTTCATACTGTACGGTTTGCGTGATATTCGGTTAGGGTTGCCACCGGTCCCTTAAAATACGGAATTGTCCCGTATTTCAAAATAAAATAGTGCGTCCCATTCATGTAGAAGCCACGAGTCCGTATGAAATCAATGAGCGTGCGTGATCACGGAAGGCTTGTATCATGTGGACACGCCGACAGTGATGTTGTCATTACTTAGAATTGCTCATGGGGGCGACAGAAACTACGCACTATAGCTTAAAAAGTGTTTCATACTGTTTAAACGGAGACGGCGTTTTCGAACAACTTGCTGAGCTAACGATAGCCTGCTTAGCTAGCTGATATAATCTGCCTGCGACGGCGGGCAAAATTAACGGTTGCCGTCAAGAAATGAGAAGTCTTCCTCTGACTGAAATCAAAGCCTGACAGGTGTAGCAATAATAACGGGTCAGGGTTTAGCAAACGGCCATATGATGGACTTGGGCAGAATGACAGAAATCTCGTATTTTTTTTAAGGTTATGCAGCACATGCAACTGTTCGCTCATAATTAACTAAGTGCAATTATTTCTGTAGCTGAAGGTAATGCTTAATGTTCTACTGTGTATTGTTTATTTCTTGTTATATATGAAATACTGGGACATTTTTAAGAAGGATTACTTGAAAGTTAATAAGAGAATTAATAATATAATGACTTAGCAGTACTGCCGAGACATGCAATGAGAACGTGCAAAAAAGTACTCATAAGTGTTAATACCAACTGTTTTAATAGTTTAATCTTCTTTGTGGATTCAAGGGCCCTTTTTAAAAAAAAATATTTTAGATACTATGTTTTTGCTGGCAGTTTATATGAGGGAATTTATATTTTACATACCTTAAACTTTTACTACGCCATGTTCTGTTTTGTGTTGATGAGGAAGGATGTACCGACCTAGCACAGGAGCTTCCTGAAAGGAATCTTTTCAGACTAATCATGTAATTAAAGCTAAATGAAAAACTGTTACTCCACAATGATTCCAGTTTTGATATTAATGTTGTTAAGTTTTTCATACTCATATTGTACATAGCACAGAACAAAGAGCTTGTAGCAGCCCCTTTGGCTCTCACTAACCCCTCTTTTACAGTTTAACTTTACATTCATTTGATTATATGAGGGGTAGTTAGTGATTTTTCTCGCAATTCGAATCATGAACTCTGAAGAATTTCCCCCTTTTTGTGTCCAATGCTTTGTTAAAAGATGTGATATAGTGTTTAAAACTATTTTATGTCATGTCATTTAGAGTAGGCAAGAATATTTTCTAACATTAGATATACTTTTTGTACTCTTTGGTTAAATGTGCTGTTGGCCAAATAAACAAAGGGAAACTATTTGTTTACGTTGTGTGTCTTTAATACAGTCAACAGAAAATGTACAACAATTTTGAAAATCAATGAATTCTTTGTTTAAAAACTATTTTTTCAAGCAAAAATGGCAACATTTGCTAGTGTAAACATAAACTTGGGCTTATCAAAATCGTGAGAGGCATTTTATAGACCAAGCAATTAATTAAAAAGTAATTGATTTGTTAATAATGGAAAAGAGAGCCGGAAGCTTTTGGCCCTATTCGGAAGTAGCAAAGTTACTTAAAAAAAAAAAAAAAAATGGATGTTTCAACTTTAAAAATGGAATATTCGTTTTATTTTGAAGGTCGTGAACGGAAGTCATTATTTTCACAGTTTTAGTCTGCGTAGCTTAACAGAAATAACTGCTCGGCACAGCGTCCAGCCTCCTTTCATCAACCGAAAAAAAATAATATGCGATAGCACTACCATGAGAGAGGTGATAACAAAGTGTCCGAGGCGCCTTTAAAACACAAACAAAGATGGAGGACGACCTGGTGTCGGAGGATGATATCTGTAAGTAGGAACCAGCATTGATTTTCACTCAGCTGTGTGTGCCTAAGGGAGCGACCTGTCATTCTGTCCGCAGCGGCAGCAGGATGTCAGTTGACCAGACAGGGATACACGTTAGACTTCTTGAAGTTAACAGCATGGAAGCTGCGTTCCAAAAGTGTTTTACACGATGGCAATATAGGACGGTAGACTGTAACGTTACTAACTGTAGAATATGTGACGTTATAACCACAGTATTCATTCGTCGTTGATAACATCACGGGGCGATTTTCAACCTCATTTCCATCTGCCTGCCATAGACTGGTATTGTGGTATTGATGTAGGTCTACACATTTCTACACACATGGTAAAGGATATTGGGCAGTCGCCCACTGGACTTGTTCCCTAGTGTTAAATTCTCACTCTTGTCATCACCCCATTGTTCTGGCCTGACCAGCGGGAGCAGTCGTCTTGCCCAAGGGCACTTCGGAATGTAGATGTGAGGAGCTGGGGATGGAACGGCCAACCCTAGAGCTGCACAGCAGAACATCGTGGAGCGCTTCACTGCACAGTGTGGGGACAGAGCACGAAGCAACCACCACTTACTTACCTCCAGTGGCAGTATTATTATTATTTTTTTTTTTTAACAACATAGAAATCATACAACCCAGACTAAAATCAAGAAAAGATGACACAGTAACTAGAATATTTAAGACCATTCGACAAAATAGTAACAAAATAGACAATAAATCATAAACCAAATAAACATATGTATAAATGACGACACCAGAAGCCCACCATACACATCTCTCCCCAGCATAAAGCTTCCTAGGAGCCCTCCAGAAAGCTCAGGTACTTTCTAGTATAGACATCCAATCTGGCAAACCGTTTATATGACATCTTTTCAAACACCGCCACCCTAGCCATCTCACAAGCCCACTTCTTGATTGACGGCACCCCTTCATTCTTCCATCCTTTTAAAATAATCTGTCTGGCTATCATTAAACTAGTCTGGACCCGGCTTCTTACGTGCTTATCTATCCCGCTTAGGATGGACCCATCTCCCAGAATAAATCATCTTGGGCTGAATGGAACCTGGCTCCCTGCAATCAGACATAGGTTATCATGGATCTCGGTCCAAAATTCCTGGACCTTATCACAGGACCATAGGACATGAAGTAACTGGCCGTCCTCTGTCTTACATGATGCTCAGTGCTTCTTAACACCACTACAGACAAATAGGGTTAATACCCTGAGTCTTAGGCACTGAATACAGTGCGAATCAACTTGTGTTGTTGCTTTTTCTCAATGGCGCGCAGAACACCCTTAACCGTTGTCTATCCCTCGTTGTCCATCATTCCTGACAGTGCTGTGGTCAGAAAAGGAGTTCCACGATGCTGCGAAGAGGAACGACCCCAAGAAAATGCAGGAACTGATCAAGAAAGGTGTGGACGTCCAGGCCAAAAATAAAGTAAGTCTGTTGAAGGACCAACATGACATGTACACTTTCGTGGGCCTTAAAGCAGTCATTGTTGCTTTCAAATTCTATAGGTCCTCTTCACGGCAGCCTTTTTGATTTCCATAGCAAGAAAAGCAGAGGTGAATGTCCGCTTTGTAAACGTCCACCTATAAACTGAGTTGTTGTTTCCCCTCTCTGCACAGATAGACCGTAAAGCCCTGCACTGGGCAGCAGGAGCTGGGAACGAAGAGGCTCTACGTCTCCTACTGGGCCATGACCGGGAAGTTGATGAGAGGGACGCTGTATGTATGCACGTTACTAGTGAGATCCCAATGACGATTTACAACTGAATTCATTCATTCCCTAACACTAAGGCTATGTTTAGATGGAAACGATCTGAAGAGAAAACGCAAAGGTGGCGTTACGTTCTCACTTTCTGTTCCGCGTTTAGATGAGAGTTTTGGGGGTGGTAATCTGCGTGCATACGATGACGCAAAAGCGTGTGAAATTCGATGTAGTATGCACGCCAGGCGGCTAGGTGGTAGTGTGAAGCACTGCCACACAACACCACCTGCGTCTGTCAGCGCGCCTACGTAGAACCTTCCTTCTACTTCTTCTCCTTAGTAGCGCGAAACCAAAACATGTCGAAGCGAACAACAAAAGCTGACAATTTTGTCTGGACAGACGAGGAGGTGGAGTCGCACGTTTGTCTGATGATGACCGACACAGTCGACCGTGATAAAGCCACAGCACAGCACCCACGGGAGCACTACCAATATCCTGAGCCTCGCAGCCCTTCAGCCGCTGCTTGAGAGCGAGAGGCAGCGGGCAGAGGAGGCTGAAGCAGACCCTCCCCCTCTGTCTCGCTCTCTCTCTTTCTCTTCATCCGCAACGTTGTAGCCTACTCTGGCTCAAAGGAATAGCCTACATATGGTCATCGAACTATAACAACCTTATCCACATTGAAATCATTTAAATATTGAGCCATTATATTGAAAATCTTTTAGATAACAGGGGCCTATAATTCCTGTAGCCTACTCCGTAACAACAGACTACCTGAACACCCTTTTCTCGTCTCTCTCCACACCGCTGTCTTCAGACTCTTGCGTGTAAACGGGGCCTCAAATAGTAGTGATTCCACCCTTAGGCCTGTTCATGAAAGCCTTTACATTTGCTCGCTTTTTTCATCTTTTATTCATATAACAAAGTAAATATCTCCTGAGGTAAACATAGAGATCCATTTTCATATGTGAGGATTCTCTGTAAAGCTGTAACTTCCGATAATACATTCTAATAGAAATGCTCCAATGACAATCTTCCCAAAATGACATGAAACATGCATCGATGAATCCTCTTTTGTCATCTCTCAAATACTTATTAAAACACCAAAGTCACACAACAACACAAACACAGTAACCGATGGAGGCAGCGGTAGACCAGCAACTCCCGTGTTCTGTGAGGTAAATATAAATGAAGAGAGCAGAGATAAAGGCTTCAGTTCCCCGTCGGAAAGGGCTGTCTGACAGCAAGGTAAAGCACTGAAAATATTCTAAATAAAGCCTACACTTAAGCTGATATTGATGTATTATATTTTTTATGTGTCTAAAATCTGTTTCGCTGCTTCCCCCCGTCCAAAGAAGTACATTGCTCAGCTTCCGTGTCGGTACTCCTAAGCTGCATCTCATGTCCCTTAAAGTTCTCATATTATGCTTTTTGGCTTTTCCCCATCCTTTATTGTGTCATATATCTTTTTTGTGCACGTTATAGGTTTACAAAGTGAAAAAGCCCAAAGTCCGCCGCAAAGGGACTTACCATCTCCAACAGAAAACACTGTTCACAAACTGCTCCAAACAGCTCTATTGTAGTCCAGCCTTTACTTCAGAGACAAACGTGGGTCACTTTGTAACACACGTTATAATGCTCGCCTAGCTGCTAGCGTGGCACGCCCTCATACTCTGCTTCTGACTGGCTAGTAGTCCTTACCTAGGTACTGAGCATGTGCGACTCCCAACAAAGATGGAACAGAAGTGAGATGCCTCACAATGTAGCTAAAACAGAGAGCTCAACACACAGGGTGAAAAGAGGAGCTGCAGCAATGTGCAGTACAACAAAAATATGGTGTTTTTTGAAAATTAAACCATGTAAACCTATTCTAATGTAACCTCTAAATACAATTATGAACCTGAAAATGAGCATAATATGAGCACTTTAAATTGCCTCCCTTCCTCGTCATGGGAGGAGAGAGGCAACGAGCAAATGTGTTTTTAGTGTTTTTAGACGTCCCTTTATTGGAAGCGTCACAGTAATTCGTCAGCTGTATGGGTGGAGTAAGAAATTCCTTCAGCTGCGCTGCTCTCTGTATCCTCGCCTATAGCTCCTCAGAGATCGCTCCTCGCTCCTCGGGGCGGGAATAAGAGCTTTGAGACAGCCTTTACAGAGGAGGGACAGAACAACTTCCGGTTTAGCTGAGGAGCGACATGGGATGTCGAGCTGCCGAGCCCGACAAGTACATTTTGATTGACAGCTTTTTAAAAGCCCGAACCCGTTTACAGCCCGACTGTACAAAAGGCCGTCTATCAGCAGTGATTTGAGTGCATGTCGGAGAATAGCGCGGACACGCGCTTCACACCGCGAGCGGGCACACGCACACGCACCACTCGGCGGAAAAGGGAGAGAAAGAAAATAGAGACTCGTCAAGAATGAGTCATTTATACATGTTTTAACATCATTTATTCATGACTAACGTAGGCTATAGGCCACTTGGAGGTCGGAAGAAAGAAATAAAATAAGTCCTTCAGAGGCCAGCCTCTGTTTCACCTCCTCAGCATCCATTTACACGCTAATCGAAATGCATCACATACATTCTGGGAGAGGAGAAAACAAAACGCTCTGGTTTGTTGTTGTCCTCCCGTCGACCATGAAAACAAATCTCAATGTTTTAGTCGCTTTTTTCAAAGTTTAATTTTTTTTTTTACGTTTCTGTATGTTTTTTTTCAACGTTTGGGTCCCTTTTTCCAAAATTGATAGCCCTATATCTGACGTTTTGTCGCTTTTTTTCCAACGTTTTGCCACTTTTTCAATGTTTTGGGCGCTTTTTTTGATTTTTTTTTCTGGTGTTTTAGACCTTTTTTTTTTTTTTCAGCGTTTTTGTTGCTTTTCCCAACTTTTTGTCCTGTTTTTTGATTTTTTTACATTTTCGGGGGTTATTTCGACAGCCTATATTTTTTTAATCTAAAAAAAACTTTGAAAACGGGTCAAATTTGACCCGAGGACAACATGAGGGTTAAACCAATCACAATCGTCTTGGGGGGCGCTAAGCTCCGGACGCTGCGACGGTGGCTCTGCAAAATAGTCTCAGGAAGGAACTTGTTTTGGTGAAACATTTGCACACCGCAAAAAGTAAACGCCACATACAATGTTTAATGAAGTTAACGGTTCACACAACACAGTAACGTGAGCTATTTAAATCAGCTGATACATGGTTAAACCTGATTAGCTCTTACCGGTGTATCTCCGTGTGTACTTCATCCACAGCAATCCCCACCAATCGGTCCCAAAACGTCCCAGTTAGAGAGGAAATACCGTAAACATATATTCTTTGTAAATCTTTGACAATCATTCCCCGAAAGAACCAAGCAGGCCTGCCTTGTTGCACCATCCACGTTTTCTTTAAAACTTGCCATTTTCAGCGTCTAGCTCGCTAGCTGGAAGTTTGTTGATGTTTCCCGAGCCGAATGGAGTTTTGCGAGGCGAGGGACATCCGGTGGAAGATCCAACGCGATTATCTGGAAAACGAACCGTCGTCGATCCAGACTTCTGTGCTCCTGCCTGCTTCCCCAAACTGGGGGCGTGCCGCCTGCCATCCACTGTGGCCAATACACTCACTCTGGACATGTACCTCATACAACCACGCTTCGAAATATGCAAACTATCCCATTAACTCCGTTGGGACCCTTTCTAACATAAAACAACCAATCAACCACACAGTAAGACAGAGACAGACCAGGGCTAGTAGGGAGTATTCTACTTCATATACTTGTATTATCAGAGCTTCACTGTCATATAACAGTTCTAAATGTTTGTCCACAGTTTGGCATGAATGCTCTGCTTCTGGCGTCGTGGTTTGGTCACCTAAAAGTCCTCCAGATCCTGGTGTCGTGTGGAGCAAAGCTCAACTGTGAGAACAAAGTAAGAGCTGCTTCTAGAGCTGCACACATCCATCGATTAGTTGTCGAGGAATCAATTCATCGCCAACTATTTTGATAATCGATTCATCCGTTTAAGTCATTTTAATGAAAAGAAAATCTCTGATTCTTGCTTGTTAAATGTGAATATTTTTCTATGTTTCTTCACTCCTCTGACAGTAAACTGTATATCTTTGAGTTGTGGACAAAATGAGAAAATAATCGACAGGACGATTGACTATGAAAATAACTGTTGCTTGCAGCCCTAGCTGCTTCATTTTATCATCACTACAGATGCAAACTATGAGGTTTAGTCTGATTGATATCTCATAACTGCCCGTGTGTGTGTGTGTGTGTGTGTGTGTGTGTGTGTGTGTGTGTGTGTGTGTGCGTGTGCGTGTGTGCGTGTGTGTGTGTGTGTGTTAGGATGGTCTGAGTATGCTGCACTGTGCGGCCCAGCGAGGCCACATCAGAGTGCTGGAGTTCATCATGGAGGACCTGGAAGACATCTGTCTCGACAGAGTTGACAAGGTGACTCCTCGCTTGACAACGTTTTCAATTTACAGACAGACGTCGTACACACTGTCTTTTTGTAGAAGACATGAGTCTAAATCCTCCCTTTCTTTCCGTGTCTTTTCTATAACAAACATGTAGCTGTTTGTTGTCAGAATAACAGCAGTAGGCCAATAAATGAAGGTGAATGGAACACAACCCTTCTATTGGAACAGTGTACAGTGTTTGTGTAGCAGCTCCTGTGTGTAACCTGCTGACGTCTCTCGGAGCAGTTAGGGAAGACAGCGCTTCACCTGGCTGCTGAACATGGACAGTTTGAAGTGGTGGAGTTTCTGATTGGAATGGGCTGCACACATGGTTTAAAGGACAAGGTAGGGACACACACACGCGCACACACACACACACACACACACATACACACACACACACAGGTTTGTGGCACTATCTTTGTGGGGACCTGTCATTGACATAATGCATTCCCTAGCCCCTTTACCCTAACCTTAACCATCACAACTAAATGCCTAGCCTTAACCCTTACCCTCACCCTAACCATAACCTAATTCTAACCCTAACCCTAAAACCAAGTCTTAACCCTCAAACAGCCCTTTGAACTTGTGGGGTCCAGCATTTTGGCAGTCGGGACCCCACAAGTATACTGGACTCCTGGTTTTTGGACCTCACGAATATAGTTAAACAAGCCCACACACACACACACACACACACACACACACACACACACACACACACACACACACACACACGAAACAAATCAGTAATTGTACTCAAGCAAACAGGCATGACACAAGGCTGTTATGCATGATGAAAAGAAAATATGAAGTTATTTTAATAGTGCACAGCTCAAATGTGATACTTCACCATTTAATAGAGCTCAACAGTGACTGCCCACTTTTTGAACGGCTCCGGTTCCCTCATTCAATTGTTCCATAGACGTTTCATTAAATGTTCATATAAAGAGTTTTAAGCCTGGAACCAAGCCAACCAGCTACGAGATGAATTGTGACCATAAAACATTTGATTTGGCGCCAAATAACATTTTAAAAACTGGAAGAAAAAAAAAGAAAAAGACTGTGTAGAGAAACTATCGTGGACTTCAATGGTTGCAGCTCACTAACCGTTTGCGGGTTCGAGGGGTGCGGTAAATATTCATTGATCATATCAGATCTTTACTTCCAGAGCCACACTGTTGAGCTCTATTTGTTAGGCTGCCACCACCACACCTTGGCCAGGGTAACATGAGTTGAAATGCATCCATCATTCTGGAGTTATAAAGCCATCTTTAAACAAGCAAAGAGCATAAAGCAGGATGTGTTGTGTAAACTGGGCAGGGATATAGGCAAGCTAAACTCTCCAGTTACGGTTCCTTCCTACAACTGAGTAACTCAAAGTAAATACACTGCGACTGCCTCTTTTCAGTGTACACAGCCGGGGTGAGCCACATGCCATGGTTGGTGGTTACCATGTACTGTGTACCACATTAATACCCCTATCACTCTCTTGTTCTTTTTCAACATTTAATAGACATACGTGGAGCTCCAAAGTGTTCATAAAAATATATATATTTTGTTATATAAAAAAAAAAAAAATAGAAAAGTGACATGAAAGAAATTCAAACATGACATAAAATAAAAGTGTAAAATAAAAATTATTAATTGGTACATTTTTGGTAAAATAATTGTTGAAATATTTAGCTTTCCCACTCCGGGCCCTATTTTAACGATCTAAGCGCCTGACGCAGGTGCGTTTAGGGCATGTCCAAATCCACTTTTGCTAGTTTAAAGGCAGAAAAAAGGCTCCGTGTGCCGGGCGCATGGTCCAAAAGGGTTGTACTTTATATTTATATTTTCCTGCTATTTTGTCCTTTGCCAATCACACCTATGATTAATTCATAGGTGTGTTTTGGGCGTAACATGCAATAAACCAATCAGAGTGTCATCTCCCGTTCCCTTTAAAAGCCAGGCGCGTTTGGACCTTGGAGCATTGCTATTATGATGGCGGATTTGCACTGTAATATTTTTATTTGTAATCTTTTGCATGTTTGTGTGCTGCTGTGCTTCCCTGTGTATATGTAACAAGCATAGTGTGTGCGCAAACTGGGCACGAGCCTAGGCGCATTTTACTAATTCGCTGTTAAAATAACAATGAAATGCTGCGCTATTGACTTTAGACCAGGTTTTTGTTGGTCAATGGAGCGATCACTTCCCGCTGCCTCAAGATAGCAATATGCCAAGAATGCACCTGAACACACCTCCCTGTAAGACCAGCACGCCCATGGGTGCACAGATGGGCGCAGGTGCTTTTGCTATTTAAACGACGCGGGCGCTGGACGGGAAATTGACAACTGCGTCGGTCGTAAACTAGCAAAGACACTTGCGTTGGGCTTTGGGCTTTGGGCTTTGGGCTGCGCTGCACCCGTTACAAGATAGGGCCCACCAAGTGGTAGTGGTATGCGATGCAAATGTGACCAAAACTACTAAAAAAGACACCAAACCTAATCAGCGAGCCTTGGGATCACTTAGAAAATACATTAGAATACCACAAGGCCAATACCACCATCTGACAGGGACCAAACGTTGGACATTACTGGTTCATGTGACACTTTCAACAGACTGACGAGGCTGGTGCCTAAAGAAACTGTTGACTTCTCACTTTTGGTTTGGTCTTAACATGAATCCAATATATTATTAGCAAATACAAATCAGCCTATTTGTGGGGGGGGGGGCACTGATGAACAGCTCACTGGCCTCAGATAATCACTAAGGTAGCCACCCACAGATACAGTTAATCCTAAAAATTCACTGCGCAACATGTATGTATAACATTAAAAGATGATTTATAAAATCATGCCAACAGTTATTATTTGAATAGCTTAATATCCTATGCAAATAAGGTATAAAGGCTTTAGGATGCCCAAACATTATTGTAGGCCCAGTTTAATATGCAACTTAATTTTCTACAATATGTGTAAATATGGCAATATATGGCTTAAAAAACATGGAAGCCCCCTGGTTCAGACCATAGACTGTATAATTATTAATGGACAGAGCATGTGCGACATCACCCATGAATGTATATCCATAAATAAACCAAACCAAAACCAAACCCGAGATCTGCTACGAGTCGTCGAGTTTGCCGTTACGGGAGCAGCCATCCTGGTTGCGGATGTGGCGATTTTAGACGGGAGGGAGGAGTGAGGGAGGAGCCATGGACTGTTGGGCGCTATCTGACTGTGACGTTAGCTGAGAGTTGGCAACGCTGCTTACACTCTACGTTAACGTTACACACTTTCTCTGCCAATCTGGATGCAACTACTGCTGAAAGCTAGCCTACATAATTCGAGGTAAAATTTAGCTTTGCTTGGTTTTAAATACATCTTTGTCCCATAGTTATATTACATATTAGACAGGACGCAAACTGTCAATCACATCATAGCCACGCCCTAAAACACCCCCTGCTTTATAGTCGGTTTTAAAATCAACGAGACCATAATTCAAAACATGAACACCATTCTGTGTTGCAGAAGACTTCAAACTAGCGATTGAGACCATAAACTCATTCTGAAAATGTTAACTGAGGTAATAAATCAAGTGAGAAGTGGGTCACTTTCTCATAGACTTCTACAGAAACCGACCTCCTTTTGCAACCGCACGTGTCGCCCCCTGCTGGAATTCAGATAGAATGCAGGTTTGAGGCACTTCCGCATTTGCAGCACTTCACCGAACCGGATGCTTTGTCCATTAATATTATACAGTCTATGGTTCAGACTTTAAAAGCAGTAAGGTGTTAACAGCCTCTGTTGACTTGTTTTGGTGGATGTACTGTATGTGGAGGAAGTGGTCTCAGAATGGGTTTATATAGTTGTAACGTGTTGTCATGTCTGGACTACAGGAAGAGAACACAGCCGTGCATCTAGCAGCCAAGTGTGGGCACACTGAGGTCCTGCAGAAGCTGGTGGAGACCGGAGTGGACGTGGATGAGAGAAACATAGTGAGTGGACTGGACTGGGCTGCATACTCCCACACCCAATTCGTCTTACTTAATTAGAGGGACTGTGGTGCATAATTGGCTGCCTGTCTTGTGGAGAAATAAAGGTCAAAATCTATCTTTTGGAGAGGGGAAAAAAAATACACCTCAAGAAGCATGCAAGAACACTACAATGGGTGGTTTACAATGCAGAGTTTATAATAATATAATAATAATAATCATCATCTTTGTTTATAGAGCACTTTTCAAACTCCACCTACAAAGTGCTTCACAAAACCGTCAAATGGGCCCCATGAGCAGAGGCTCAGTCCTTGACGCAGCGGCCGTGGATTCGATTCCAACCTGGGGCCCTTTGCTGCAATGTCACTTCCCTCTCTCTCCCCTTTCATTTCTTTACCTGCCCTATCAAATAAAGGCCTAAAATGCCCAAAACATAAGGCACAAATCAAAACTATTTGGTGTATAAAAACCTCTACAGCTTAGGTAGGAATAGAAAAAAAAACAAAAAGGTAAATGCCGTAGCTGTATCCCTTCTAACCACAACAGTGATTCACTTCCTGGTTCTCTGTTTCGTGTCATTGGGTACGTCCCATAGCACTTAAATTGCCTCCTCGTGTCCTCCACTTGCCTCCCTTCCTCGCGTCTTAGTCCCTCCCCGAGGAGGCACGGGAGAGAGCCGCACGGCTTCCGGGAAGGCTGCTCTTGTAAGAAGAGCTTTGAGACGGCCTTCACCGAGGAGGGACGGAACAACTTCCGGTTCAGCCGAGGACAGAGGAGTCGAGGAGCTATCAAATAAGGGTGATGAGATTCAGCCATTGTAAACTAACCTTCTGTTCCGCCCGTTGGTTGGACAACATAAGCTCTTGTAAGATGACACGCTTATCTCTGATAGCTTTTTTTAAGATTATTTTTTGGGGGCATTTTAGGCCTTTAATTCCACAGGACAGATGAAGACATGAAAGGGGAGAGAGGGGGGGAATGACATGCAGCAAAGGGCCGCAGGTCGGAGTCGAACCCGCTGCGTCGAGGAGTAAACCTCTATATACTGTATATGCGCCTGCTCTACCAACTGAGCTAACCCGGCCACCTCGGATTAGGGCTGGGCATCGTTTGGATTTTAACGATTCTGATTCCAATTGCGATTCTGATTCTTTGAGGGGATGGAGTTGGAACGGGTCTCATGCTTATTTCACAAATAAGAGGAACGTTTTATTTTGATTGAATGGCGGCTTGCAGTTTTACCGGGCTTTTAACAACGTAAAATAAAGCCAGACTAGAGCGCCGCTTACTGTGCTCCAAGGCTGCAACACAACAAGAGCCTGGCCGCTACGGAAACCAAAACTTGCGCGTGTTCAATTTGGAACCCATGATCAGATTTGAAACCAAATCCTTCAAATGATCCCAAAAGATTCCAATAAAGAAACGATTCCACTGGAATCGTAATTTTTGAAACGATTCCAAGTAGGAATCGGTTCTCGATGCCCAACCCTACCTCGGATAGCTTTTAATGAGCAGTTGTCATTATATTTGACGTTCTATAAACTGATTACAAAATGTTCTAATGACTGAAATGTACCTGTTGTGTTTTTAGGAGGGTCTTACAGCGTTGCACCTGGCAGCTGATGGAGGTCACTACGAGTGTGTCAAACTGCTGCTGGAATCCGGCTGTAATGCCAATGCACTAACTAATGTACGCTTTCTTCACTCTGTGTCATATACCATTTGCAATAAACACTGAATATTACAAAATGTTTATTAATCCTGAGTTTAAATCCTTGTTTTCGTCTGCGTGCAGAAGAATAGGACTGCTCTCCATTATATGGCTCAGCATGGCTTTGACAGAGAGGCCAGTTTGCTGCTGGAGGCGGGAATCAACAGAGACGCTGTAGACAATGTAAGTCAACGCCCACGTGTCTTAGTCCTTGTTTTGTATGATGTAGATGTAGTGTTTTTTTTTTAAGAGCACCGCCACACAATCTTTTCCACACTGGCTTTCTTGTTTTGGGTTGAGAAGCGAAACGTAGAAACCAGCGCAGATATGAGCGCAGAAATCATCTTACGACAGGCTTCACGTGTGATTCACGAAACGTTCGTGTCGCACCAATCAGAGCGTAAGAATGGTCGTACATTGATAAATGCAGCGGCTGTAAACGATCGTAATATGAGGCCTCGCCCCTAAAATTTACGACATGGCGAGACGTAATCCGGCTAAGAAGCGGCACTTTTCAGAGGTGGAGATTGAAACCCTTACGTCTCAGGTTCATTTGCACCGACGTGTGTACTTTGGCAGCCTGAAAACTGGCATTTAAGGCTGTAGAAAGAATGCGGAATGGAAAGAGATCCCTGATGCAGTTAACAGCGTTGCCGTAGTAAATCAGACTCCAGCTGAAGTTTATTTAATTTATACATCCTTGACATATGTATAGTCCTATTAGTAATATACAGGCTTATATTGCACTCTTAGGCCTACATGGTGTACCTATATTTAAATAAACACACAGTAGTGGAGTTTATGCTCTTTTATTTTACTCGTGTTTCTTTCATGAGTCAGAACCAGGCAATAGCTGTGAGGGAGAGGGCGTGGCCTCTGCCCACCCCCCCCTCCTGTGCTGGACCACCACTCAGACCCTGTCTCCTGACAGCAGAGGAGCTGGAAAAACGAGCCGAAATGTGTCGGTTGGAGGAACTGTAGGGTGATGGGAATGGTTCAGGTGGAGTGAGGGTTTGGTGAGCAAACAGGGTCTCAGTCAGAAGACGTCAGGTGATACGGAGTGATGAATGAAGCAGGGAGAAGGCAGGGTTTGATGCAACACCAGTGGTATTTCATGTTATCATTCAGGTTGAATTTGATTCATTGCATTGTCTGTGTGCTGCAGAAAGTGGTAACAAAGATAATACAATTAGTGAAAGTGGTCAATTACCACAAATTAAACAATTCTACAAATGAACAAAGGAGATGTGAGTTTACGTCTCACAACTGCACAGGCTTTAACAGATAATTCAAACAAACACAAATGCACGGGCTTTAAGATAATACAAACAATCTGTTCACATGGCTCATGGCACATGTCTGGCAAACAAAGGAATTCAGTCAGCAGTGCACGTGTTAGCAAAGTGACAGTAAATCATGGCATAAAACACAGTCAAAATGATAGATTGACTGACGTTAACTCACGAAGACGCACACTGGATGCATCGGAGTGCCGGCAGAGAGTGCGAAGAATGAGCCAAAGGGTTCACAATCAATTTATAGGCAACAGGTGAGGTGGGCGTGGTCAGGTGGCAGGTGGCAAAAGTATCCTTGAAAGAGCGAAATGGAGTGGAAAGGCAACGGAATGGCAGGAGTCTTTTCATCGGTCAATGGCAGAAATAAATCGTTCACTATGGCCACTAACGACTCTTTAAAAGAGAAACGAAAACCTGAAGAATAAATCAAAATGTTGTGCATCGTCATGTCTCCCGTATTGAATATCATTGCCAAACATAACACTATACCTTTTAAAAGCGAGGAATAATATCCTGTCTCCTTCGTATAGCCCCCAGTTGGGGCTATGCTGGACGCTGCTCTCCTGTGCGATGTTGTGCAGAACCCCACATGCTAATACTATGTCGCAGACTTTTTTTTGCCGTGTATGGGTCCCCCCCCTGCCCCCCGCTGATGCAAGACAGAGCCATCTGCCCTTAATCAATCCAATGGAGCGCTCCACCGTGGCCCGTGCGCGTACCTGTGCGCTGTTGTACCGGCGCATAGCGGTCTTCTAAAAGAGCCAGATCTGCCATTGCTGATAAGTGATCAACTGATGACTTCTCCTACTCCTGTTAAACTGATTATATGCTGCACCGCAAGTCCACACTGACTCGAAAACTTGCGTACACGAGTTCAGACCAGACGTGAGATTTTATCGCAGCCTACGCTCACGTTCAAATTGATAAATGCCTTGCTTTGCGTAGGAATCAGCGCACACCCGTCCTACGCCTGTTTCAGGTCGTACGCACGTTTCATAAATGAGGGCCAGTATCTTTCAATTCCTGCACAACTACAGTACAGAATCATTTGTATAATCTTTGAAACTACATAGCCCAGATAGATCTTACAATATGTTTGCAGAGGAAAACATTTTAATAGTCAGTACATTTTGCTTTTGAGGCCACTGTGGGTCTTATCACTCACACTCACGCATCAGGTGAAATGTTCTTATTAAAGTCTTCTTTCTTTGTGTTTGAAACAGCAACACAACACAGCGCTGCACTTAGCTGTGTTCAACAACCACCTCGAGGTTTTACGGCTGCTTATAGATGCTGACTGTGACCTGGACGTGACTGACAGTGTGAGTACGGACCTCCACAGCTGTACTGGCACACATTAGGGCTGCACGATCTCAGCAAAACGTGCGATAACATTGTTGAATATCGCGACATGACTTGCGATAATTAAACAGATATTAAAGTTCACTCGGTTCTGCATTTCTGCTGCTTTCAGTATTCTGCTGAAATACAAATTGCCAGTTGAATTTGAAACAAATGAAAGAAAATATTTCCAACATTCCTTTATTGAACAAATTGAACATTGAATTCAACATAAAAGACTACAAAAAGTATTGACAGTTACATTTTCAGGGTTTCCGCGGGTTCTTAAAAAGTAAAAAAAAAAGTCTAAAAATTCAAAATGTCAGCCCTTAAAAAGTCTTAAATTCGCTGACGTTTTGTGTTCTAGGTCTTCATTTTCCTACATCCATGCAACACTACCTCTAATGCTCATTGAAATGTTTCTTATTCTGTGGTGTTGTAGGTGTAGTTCTTTCTTTCACTCGTCCAAATACAATTCGCTGTGCATGTACAGATTAGTATTACTCTTATTACTTTCTGGCTCTGCATTTTGTTGCACTTTTATGTTGTGATATAGGTCTTAAATTTAATTCATAAAGGTCTAAAACAAACGTCCTCAAAAGTCTTAAAGGATAATTCCGGCGCAAAATGAACCTAGAGGTTAATAACACGTGTACCGGGTCGACCGTTCTCTGGGATCTGTTTTCATGCTAATCGAATGTGAATGTAGCTTGAAACAAGCTAGCGCAAACCGCTGACTAGCTTAACGCTAGGCATTCGGGGCACTGGAAGAGTAAAAATAAATAGCTATTTCTACACCACTAAAAAGGCTCAAAATAGCGCCACACTTCAACGGTAGCATAATGAGGGTCCCTAAATGTTAACCGAAGCATTGAGAACTTTGTAAGTGTACTGACAGTTCATTAAAAAGATAGTTTATAAAGACATTACCTTCGGGTATACAGGCAATCGCCATCTTGGGAAAACAGTCACGACCAGTCGAACCACGAACGCCCTGCAACCAGTAACCAGTAACATACAGTGGGGCAAAAAAGTATTTAGTCAGCCACCAATTGTGCAAGTTCTCCCACTTAAAAAGATGAGAAAGGCCTGTAATTTTCATCATAGGTACACTTCAACTATGAGAGACAAAATGAGAAAGAAAATCCAGAAAATCACATTGAAGCATTTTTAATGAATTTATTTGCAAATTATGGTGGAAAATAAGTATTTGGTCAATAACAAAAGTTCATCGCAATACTTCATTACATACCCTTTGTTGGCAATGACAGAGGTCAAACGTTTTCTGTAAGTCTTCACAAGGTTTTCACACACTGTTGCTGGTATTTTGGCCCATTCCTCCATGCAGATCTCCTCTAGAGCAGTGATGTTTTGGGCTGTCGCTGGGCAACACGGACTTTCAACTCCCTCCAAAGATTTTCTATGGGGTTGAGATCTGGAGACTGGCTAGGCCACTCCAGGACCTTGAAATGCTTCTTACGAAGCCAATTCTTTTGTTGCCCGTGCGGTGTGTTTGGGATCATTGTCATGCTGAAAGACCCAGCCACGTTTCATCTTCAATGCCCTTGCTGATGGAAAGAGGTTTTCACTCAAACTCTCACGATACATGGCCCCATTCATTCTTTCCTTTACACGGCTCATTCGTCCTGGTCCCTTTGCAGAAAAACAGCCCCAAAGCATAATGTTTCCACCCCCATGCTTCACAGTAGGTATGGTGTCCTTTGGATGCAACTCAGCATTCTTTCCCTTCCAAACACGACGAGTTGAGTTTTTACCAAAAAGTTCTATTTTGGTTTCTGACCATATGACATTCTCCCAATCCTCTTCTGGATCATCCAAATGCTCTCTAGCAAACTCCAGATGGGCCTGGACATGTACTGGCTTAAGCAGGGGGACACGTCTGGCACTGCAGGATTTGAGTCCCTGGCGGTGTAGTGTGTTACTGATGGTACCCTTTGTTACTTTGGTCCCAGCTCTCTGCAGGTCATTCACTAGGTCCTCCCGTGTGGTTCTGGGATTTTTGCTCACCGTTCTTGTGATCATTTTGACCCCACGGGGTGAGATCTTGCGTGGAGCCCCGGATCGATGAAGATTATTAGTGGTCTTGTATGTCTTCCATTTTCTTATAATTTCTCCCACAGTTTATTTCTTCACACCAAGCTGCTTACCTATTGCAGATTCAGTCTTCCCAGCCTGGTGCAGGTCTACAATTCTGTTTCTGGTGTCCTTTGACAGCTCTTTGGTCTTGGCCATAGTGGAGTTTGGAGTGTGACTGTTTGAGGTTGTGGACAGGTGTCTTTTATACTGATAACAAGTTCAAACAGGTGCCATTAATAGAGGTAACGAGTGGAGGACAGAGAAGCCTCTTAAAGAAGAAGTTACAGGTCTATGAGAGCCAGAAATCTTGTTTGTTTGTAGGTGACCAAATACTTATTTTCCCGAGGCATTTGCAAATAAATTCATTAAAAATCCTACAATGTGATTTTCTGGATTTTTTTTCTCATTTTTTCTCTCATAGTTGAAGTGTAGCTATGATGAAAATTACAGGCCTCTCTCGTCTTTTTAAGTGGGAGAACTTGCACAATTGGTGGCTGACTAAATACTTTTTTGCCCCACTGTAGCTCAGGCAGGGCGTTCGTCGTTATGCTACCGTTGACGTGTGGTGCTATTTTGAGCCTTGTTAGTGGTATAAAATAGCGATTTATTTTTACTCTTCCAGTGCCCCGAATGCCTAGCGTTAAGCTAATCAGCGGTTCGCGCTAGCTTCTTTCAAGCTGCATACACATTTGATTAGCATGAAAACAGATCCCAGAGAACGGTCGACTCGGTACACGTGTTATTAACCCCTAGGTTCATTTTGCGCTGGAATTGTCCTTTAAATTTGACTTGGTAAAACCTGTAGAAACCCTGATTTTAAAGTGGATTTTTCCACTGATATACTCTGATATTTGGAGTGTCTTTCACGATATGTCGCAGCCTTTCGCAATGTGTATATTGCGCCAGTTAATATCACGATGACAATAAAAAAAAAATATACAAAAATAAAAAATATATATATATATATTAGACGCACCCAAGAACCATAAAAGCAGCTGGCTCTGCAGGACATCTGTGTGCCCATGTTGATTTTAATGAATAATAAAAGAATGCACAATGACATGGGGATGGTTCTCAGAAGAAGCGAGACAATATTATCACATTTCTGCTATGTGGTTGACAGAGACAACAGACTGCGTTGCACCTGGCAGCAGAGCACGGCTGGCAGGACATGGCTGAGATGATGCTGATCTCTGGAGTTAACCTCAATCTGACCGACAAGGTAGCACACGCAGCACACACCTTCACCCTTCAAACTAATCCCTGATGATTTTCCAACACGTGCTAAGTACTTTTGTCGCCTAAACTATAGTTCCGTTTCACAACGTTAAATACGTGTTCAATAGAACGGTCACATGATTCAAATGCCACCGCTGTCACCTGTTACGGTCACATGTTAAAACGGCCAGTGTGCAGCAGTAAGTACAACGGTCATATATGCCGTTTTGGGGATGAATATGGGTTTGGATAAATGTACATTTTGGTAAAGTGATTGTATATTTTGTGTGTAGCTGTTTTGCGTGTCATCTGTTTTTTTTGGTCATATTTACCTGCTATTGATGCTGCATCTGTGTCATCTAGCTGAGTAATGTACTTCCTATCCACTGTGTTTTCATGACTATATGATATATGATGTACACAGCAGGGGAAACGGTGTCTGGAGGTGGCCGCCAGAGGAAACCATGTCATCCTGGTTGACATGATCATCAAAGCTGACCGCTTTTATAAATGGGAGAAGGTGAGTTCATCCTCCTGATGTGTGATTGACATTGTCAGTAATCAGCCGGAGGTCGTGTTGAACAAAAACTATCACGGGAGATAGTTTAAGATAGAGAAAGAAATCCAAGGAACTCATTCTGGGTTCCAAATGGAAATGTGCAGCATGCTCTTCAATTTAGGGCTGAACACAAAACAAACTGGTCTTCCGAGCCAGATTCAGTTCAGAATGAGCAGATCCTTTTCTTGCAGTTTTGTGGAGCTCAGTGTGCCAGAGGAGTTATTTTCTAAATGAATTCCATGAGATTTGTTACTTACACATACTGTGCTGTTAGCTGTAGATTAGGATAGATTTGTGACATTAAAGTTTGTTGGCATCAGGGTAGAGGTCTGATCGGGCCGAATTTTTCCGTCCGAACCCGGCCCGAGCCCGACAGGCATTAAGATATCTATGTCCGAGCCCGACCCGAGCCCGACACAGTTAAAATCTCGTTTTTTTTCTCGTACTAATGACACATGTAGGTTTGTTTTTGTGGAAAGCCCGCTTTTATTAAGCAACTATAGGAAGGCATTGGGAAATGTCAACAGATGAGCGCATCAGCGCACACGGGGGAACAAGCGCACGTTAATAAGCTGTTTAATTTAAAATGTTCAATGTGTTAACCTTTCCGGATTGCTTCGATTCCGACCGTGATCAGAAAACCAGGGGAGAGTCGTTAGCTCCAGGGCCGACGTTATATAACGTCAGGGTTAAAATCCCGTTTCTGGTGAGCAGATGAATGAACTTGGCTTTCAGTCTGGGGTTTATCTTGGACACCGCACACACTGTGTACAAAACATAAACTTATTCCACCAACTCTGCTCCGGTCGCATCTACACCTTTCTCTTTCTCTATCTCTCTTCTGCCCACTTTACACACAAAATGAGCTCTCTTAAAGCAAATGCCTTATCGCGCTGATGTGACCGAGCCCGACCATAACCCGACCATAATTTCTAAATATCTGTCCGAACCCAGCCCGGCCCGTCGGGTACCGTCGGGACCCGTCGAGACCTGTCGGGCTCAGGTCTGGTATCCATGCCTTAATGTAGACTCTGTTCATTACATTATATTACAATACTCATGAATCACTCTGTTCAGGATCAGATGGGCAGTGAGCAGGACTCCTGGGTGGGAAAGCCTCTGAGCTTCAAGCAGGACCATCAGCCAGAGACGCAGCACCTCCGGTCGGTCCTGTGGAGCCTGGCCACCAAGCACCTGTGCCGCGGGGAGTGGAAGATCCTGGCTCAACACTGGGACTTCAGCGATGCACACATACGAGCTATAGAGCAACAGTGGACAGGTGAGCTATGATGACCTCTTGAGATGGTTTAGAACACAAATTAGGGCCTGCAGCTTGACTATTCCATAGGCCACTGCCGGAGACGGAGATGACGGATAAACAACAGGAAACCCCCCGCTCTCTGAAGTCACCCGTGTAGCAACATTTTGACTTCCACGTGAGTGAGTTATGGAAACAAACAACGAAGGTAAAACATGTTTGCTTCTGACGGGACTCCATGGTGCATTCAGGTGCACCTCGTTAAATTAATGGTGCATTCAATTGCGACTCGGAAATGCTGAGAAACTGAAACTGTTGTCGCAAAGTACCCTTCTGCCATCTAGTGGCTCTTACTGTGGCATTGTCGTCCTTGTTGAAAAAATATTTTTAAACCAAAAATCGAACCAAAAGTTGAATCGTTAAATGTTTTTTGGAGAATCGTGACACCCCTAATATTGATATGTATTATAATTCTGGATTGAACCTCTAGGTATGAAAAGCTTCAAAGAGCATGGCCACCGAATGCTGTTAATCTGGTTTCATGGAGTGGTGATGGCGGGGGAGAACCCGATCAAAAGCCTTTACGAGGGGCTGGTGGAAATCTCACGGACGGACTTGGCAGGTGAGCCCATCAAACTGCACTGGGGTTTGTATTCTTGTATAACTGCTATACAGAGCTGTGCTGAGTGTCGTAATGAAGCTACTGTATTCCTGAACTCCTGTGATGTATACTGGTAACACATCTGTCTTCTCTGATGCCGGAGGCTGGTCAGGGGGAATGCCAAACCTTCCATACTGCTATGGCTAATTTGCTAACTAATGTAACTAAGTACATTTACTCAAGTACTGTACTTAAGTAAAAATTTGAGGTACTTCTACTTTACTTGAGTATTTCATTTAATGCCACTTTCTACTTCTACTCTACTACATTTCGGAGAGAAATATTGTACTTTTTACTCCACTACATTCATCTGACAGCTTTAGTCACTAGTTACTTTACATATTTAGATTTTTGCACACAAAACACATGCAATTTATAAAATGCTATGTTTTATTAAAATTCAATTCAATTTCAAAGTAGTGTATCAAATCATAACAAGAGTTATCTCAAGACACTTTACAGACGAGGAGGTCTAGACCACACTCTATACTTCCAACAATTACTGGAATACAACAATTCCAGTAATTCCCCCAAGAGCCTTGGTGGGTGGTGTCTGACGGTGCCAGTTGAGGGTGTGATGAACAGTGGCAATTATAGTAACAGTAAAGATAATGGAACTATGACTAGGGCACTGCAGGGCGTAGCAGGGCATAGTGGGACGTAGCAGGGCACAGCAGTGCACAGCAGTGCGTAGCGGGACGTAGCAGGACGTAGCAGGGCACTGCAGGGCATAGCAGGGCGTAGCAGGGTGTAGCAGGGCATAGCAGGGCGTAGCAGGGTGTAGCAGGGCATAGCAAGGCACTGCAGGGCGTATAAATTAAACTACCCAACAATATAACGGCCTACAAGTCCAGCTGAAATGATTAGACCATTAAACACTAAGTTGACTGACAGAACTGTTTTTAACGTTTGTAGTTTAAAAATGTAAGGATTTTTCTGCATTAAGTACTTTGATGATACATACTTTTACATAAGTAACATTTTCAATGCAGGGCTTTTACGTAACAGAGTATTTTTTACAGTGTGGTATTGGTACTTTTACTTAAGTAAAGGATCTGAATACTTCTTCCATCACCACTGTTTTATCATTTGTATTTTTGTGCCATCGACTGTATGATTTGGACCAACTCCATACATAGACCACGAATGCCCAGTAGAGCAACATGTAGGTCTTTCTGTGCTGGTATGGTAGCCTGTGAGCTGGTGGCTGTGGAGTAGCAGCGTCTGGAATGATGTCTCCTTGTTTTAAACCATCCAGAGTGCATCCGGCAGAAGGCGAATGCAGAGACCAGCTCTCCCAAAATGTGCTCTGCAATGTGATCAACACTGTGAGAGACTGCGAAGGCAACACAACACATCCAAGGTTTCAGTTCACTTCAGAACTTTATTTAACTGCCCAGAACATGAAAAAAAGCTTTGTACTATCCATGGCATGACTTGTTTACATATTCACACAGAGAATATACTGTGATAGGCCTATGTCACGCAACAATTGAAGACCTGGAAGAACATCTCTGAGTGGGGATACGGCTGTTCCGGTTCGCTTTTTACAATGGCGGAGCCCGATAGATACTGCTGGACCAAGTCTCTCCACAACCTGCCTGAAGTCACCTACGACGATGTGGTCCGGATTGTAAATGAACACTCTCAAAGCAAAAAACATTTTGAAAACGGCAGAAAAGGCAAAAGGTACAAGACCGTGTACAGAAACTATCATAGACTTCAATGGTAGAAGCTCGCTCTAGCCGTTCGCCGTTTTCGCAGGTACGGTAAACGTTTCTATGGTAACAGCGAGTTGGACCAATCAGAGACGTTGCTGTTACGCTTAGGATTGTGGGTAGTGTAGTTTTTCTCCATAAGATTGCGGATAAAACAATTATCCACAGTTTTTCTCCAAACAAGGTTGATTTCATACAGACTTCTACAGGAGCAGAAACTTTCGTTTCACAACCACGTAGCTCGTGGTCAGTCTTCCTCGGATGGTTTAGACATTATGGCTGATAATCTAAATCCTTATGGAGAAAGGGACTGTTGACCGGAAGTTCCGATTCCCTACTCCGCGTTCAGGAAGCAGGAAGTGTGACATAGGCCTTTTGTTCTGAATTTAGTTTACAGAGTATTTTCCTTTAGGGTCAGGGAACATGATGGTTGTAAACCTGTGAAATACCTGGTGAAAATGTAAAATTACATTTATTTGTTGGTTTTATTAATGCATGCAGTGAATACCTGCTGGCACTACCTATATTGAATTGTTTCTCAGTTATCTGTACACTAAGGGCTTTTCAGCACATTATCATGTGTCATTCAGCCTAATATAATGTGATGATTTCTCCTGCAATGTTCCTCTTCCTCAAAGCTGCATTGAGGGATATGGGGGGGGGGGGCTAATACTGCGTTCCATTTACCTCAGAACTCTGAAGCCGAAGCTGGAAATGACGTCACAGCTGAGTTGAATGCGTTCCATTAAAACATCTTGGATTTCACAGTGGGGTTAGCTCTATCAAGGTTAGCCATAGTTAGCAATAACAGTTGATAACAACACATTACGCTGTATTTTTTTGGCATACAAACAGTGTAACAACATGTCCAAAGATAGAAGTTGGACAGGACTGTGTGTAAGACTGATTTAATGAGACACAAATAAGACAGAAGAGCTAATACACCGTATGTTACTACAGCTTTCACTGCTGTTGATGCAAGGGGCAGCGGCATGTTGGATTTCTCGAGGTGCTGTGAGGTACATACACTGAGCAGACACTGATGAACAAGTCATACTCTGCTGGTCTGAGCTAGTTTGGAAAAGACTGTGTCTGCGTCAGGAAGCCTGGCCAGAGTGACTAGGAATGTGATCGGATGCTCAGGCTGAAGAAACATTGTCATTTTTGTTTGTCAATGACTAAAAACCTTTTTAATTACACAGTGCAACCGAACGTACACGTAGAACCAAAAAAGTAAAGAACAAACAATCCTGGCTTAACTGAGGAAAACTTAACTCAAATCAATTTAAGGCATGATCATGTGCAAGCAGCTACACGCTCAAAGTAGACCTGTCGACACAGTATTGACCTTTCAAAGCAGCCAAGGCAAGATGTTTCGATGCCTCGCTTCAACAATAATCATATGACCGTCACAAACGAGGCCTCGTTATTAAGGGTTGGTTTATGCTCGTTCAAAATGAGTTCTTACGATGTCTTGTCTTGTCTGATATCATGTGATATCATTTCAATATAGGGAGAACAGTGTATATTTTCAGACAGTCTCCTGGAAGACATCCCAAAGCGTCCAAAGCTGTTCTCATGAATTATACGACCGCGTAACTGTTTGATCATAGATTTAATCCATTGCAGATGTAAGAGTAACTGAGGAAAAGAGTATTTTCCTGAGGCTTTGCAGCCCGTAGACCTTTTTCATGGCAGACATTTTGACTTTGACTGACAGTTTTGAAGCTTGGGTCCGGCATGGTAGCCATGGCCATCACACTCAGTGTTTCTAGAGTGGCTAAATGTTCCCTTATGCCTACCATCTACTAGAAGACTTTGAACAGACCTTGAAGTCTGACACCATCTCTTGAATCTAAAGATAATCATCTCACATCTAACTTTAAAGACTGTCATAATATATAAAGACTGGAGCTCTCACAGGGTCACGCATTGCAAGACTACAACTAGATTCGTTTTGAAAAATGTCACCAAGCTAGCTAGCTACCGCTAGCATTAGCTGGTAACTTAAGGGAAAGTCAGTACCCAGAGGTCTGCGTTTATCCGCCGGTAAAACTCCCGTTGGATGACGCGCTTCAGAAGGGTTGGAAATCTGCAACTTTGCCTCTTTAGCGTTTAGCTGAGCAATAGCAACAAAAAACTACACTGACTCTAGCCGTTTGCTGCTTCCTGTTTGGTGCTGGAGGGAGCGCACTCATTGGTTGTTGACAATGTTCACGTGATTTAACTTCACTACCAAGACTTCAAACTTACGATAATATCAAACACGTTTGATTTTGTCGGAACGTCAAGACGGGAAAAAGACTGACTGGGACTGAGTTTTATGACCACCTTACACCAAGTGATTGAGACGATGGGAGCGCCCCGACTCTTAGCAAGACTCTTAGGATTTCATTCCAATATTGGAAATTAGTCTGCGACAGTGGAATCGCTTGAAAAGTCGTTTGGTATAAGGTTGGCATTGCTATGTCTGCTGTTGCATTTTCATCAGTGCTATCACATTGGATCCTGACACTCTTTTCTGACAGCTTCGCTGTTGCCTGGTTAAATGGTTACAACACACACATAACATACATAATCTATGTATGTATTTTTATGCAATATTAGTAACATTTCTACATTCAAGTCTGCTTTTTTTTTTTCATAAGGGCATTTTTATTTCATGCCACTTTTTATTTCCATGACAATGATGTTGTCTCCGCCCTCTCACCTTTTAGCCAATCTCAGGCCCCAGCCAAAGCAAGGTTTAGCCAACTAGCACCTGTTAGCTAGAGCAACAACAATGCTAAATTCTGAATCAACTATCTAACTGCTGGTGTAAATAAACAGTACACAAACACAGAAACTAACGGCTAACTAGCTAGGCAGGGTTCTGAGCTTATAAAGAATAACATTGACATTGTTGTTGCCTTAGCTAACAGCAGCTAACTGGCTAAATTTTGTAGCAGTTGTTGAACCTGCTAACCAAGAGAGGAAGGAGACGTGATTGGCTGAAGAAGAGGGGGCGGTAACTAATGATGAGAGAAACACCTTTATGAGTGACATAATGTAATATAAAATAGACTTTTGAAAAAGCATTTTTACATAAAAATGTCTATAATGAGGTAAAATGATAGACCTATACAATAAAAAAAGAAGTTGTCATGAAAATAAATGATAAAATAACATTTGATAATGAATTGTTTCTTCAATCATTTCACAAATTGTTGGTTCATTTATGTTTTACACAACTTATTCAAGGGGATTTTTTAATTCCCAGTGTCTTTTTATTTTTTTTGGTATTGAACCCTTTGGAGCTCCATACTAAACGTAGTTACTATGCATCTGTCGACGCTATTGACACATTTAAAAAGCAGCTCAAGACCTAACTTTTCCACTGTCCCACTGTGTCACTGTCCGCTTTATTCATCTTTTATTGTGAAATACTGTGTGATGTTTGCTCTAGGGCGGAGTGACGACTCCAGCCACGCACTGCTGCAGCTCTCAGACAATAAATACACTGTAGACTGCTGGGATTGAATCAAATAAACACACAAGCACATGGACATTTCCAGATAAACGTACCAGCATCTTCTTTATTGCTCTTGTTTTTATACATTGATGTCAGGTTTTACACTGTTGTGGTTCCACAACAGCAGGCTTCCCTGTCTTTGTGGGGGGGCAGGACTTCAGGCTCTGCACTTTCTGTCTTTGTGGCCTTGCATTTTTTTTTAAAAATTTTTTATAACCAGTGTTCATTCATAAAACATTCAGTTTGGGCCATAATTGTTTTCAGAGAGAGCGTAATGACTACTTCATTCCATTAGTACTAGCAACATTCGGCGTCAGTTTAACCAGGTTAAAATATAAATTATTATTATTATTATTATTATTATTATTATTATCTAAAGCACAATTGGGAAAGAAAAGACAGCTCCGTGTTGACATTATCACTCACATTGTCTGCTGTTTACATCCATTAGATTGCTAAGTATTGGTTAAACTTGAACCTACTGTCCTTACTACAGTTGTGCACACATGCTATAGACTGTATACATGGTGCATAGAGTTTAATAGAGCAAAAAACAAACGTTAACATGGACATTTTAAGTGTTTATTTGCCGTTCACTTCCTAATCAAGTGTTTAAAATCAGTGAATCGCCACCTGAAGCACCTTAAAGGTGCCGTGCCACACGTATTTCATTACTTTGTGGTAATGTCTGAAGTTCTACCATGGACTCATGTAACATTTATTGTGGGAAAAATGCCTTGGCTACCTTGTTTCAAGCCATTCTAGTGTGGTATAGAAAGCCTGCAGGAAGACTCAGCTCGATTTGTGCCAGTTCTCATTAATATTCAACTAGCTAAGCTGCTTGACTCTGATTGGCTAACAGCTAGCCAATGAGAGCCTGGCTATCAGCATCCTTTACCCAGCGCAACTGGGCGAGCTCATGAATAGTAATGAACTCAGGCAACACCACGTCAGTTTTGTAATTGGCCTGATTCCTCCGCTTATTTCTTTTCAGTGGAGCTGACAGAGGAGGTAGCAGTTCATTTTCACATTCACCACATAATACAAACACATATGTTTTGTGTGGCAGGGCTTCTTTAAGGGGTCGCAAGATGTTTATGTTTGGCAATATGATTAACAAGCAGAATACTTTTATGACACAAAATTACTGTATGTATTTTTTGTTCATGTTTGCCTAACGTTTCTTTATTTTCCTGTGACTTCCTTGATCATTTTGGTTCTTCTGTGAGTATGTTAAGAGTTTTGTTGTCAAGCAGCTGAGTTCTAAATCATATGTGCAGACAGGGTATGACTAAAGGTGCGTTTGCATGGGTTGAAGACATTTTCAATCACCTTTTTAAAAAGCCCAGCTGCATCAATGCAATAATGAAATTCTTCTGCACCAATGTAAATTTATTTTGTATAATTCATGTGTAAACTTTTAATAAACCTATGTACATGACATTTTCATAAAATCAATAAAAACTCCACTTTGAAAACAAATGTCCACCTTGCGATTTATTTTCACCTACAAATCTGGACCATTGCTTACATTCACACAAATGACAAAAAATTGTCAAATAGAAGATTCAAAAACAAAATTGTACTGTTGATGACCGGGCAGGGGTGGCCTAAAAATTGGAGAAGCAAGCTTGTGACCGGGAGGTCGTTGGTTCACTACCCAAACCGACAGGATACATTTGGGTGGGGAAAGTGAAAGAGCAGCGCTTGTCCCTCATTACCACAACTACAAAAAAACAAATACAATATTATTACATAGAAACATGGACAGTGTCCTTGTGTGCCCCCATTGACCCGACCACTTACCACCCGGTCACCTCCACATTCCCAGCCAGTACAGAGCACATGGCAAATTATTAGCTCAGAAAGCACTCAGCACTCCTATGCTGGAATAATCTGGCATCAGGTTGTCTGTTCAGTTCACTTGTGGTCATTTTTCACTTTATTAAAGGTGCTCTAGGTAGGATTGTGAAGATCCAGGACTTAAGCAAACATTTTTAACATTGACAACTTCTCAGTCCCTCCCCCCTTTCCGCTAAAGCCCAAAACGGTCTTCTAAGCCACTCCCCCCACAAGGGAGAGTACCTTTGTGTACTGTACCTTTAAGGACAATGACAAATGCACAATGTGAGGAAAACAATAGTAAAGTAAAAACACTAGAGTTTGACTAAGAGGGCCCTCTACATGACATGGCTGTATGTTGAGGTCATAATACAGGACCTGTGCTAGTTGATATTGTACTTCAGATGTAATTCGCTAACAAATTAGCAAATGTGCAAATGTACCAGGGGCCCCAGTGCAGGTCCAGTTGGTAATGCAGCTTTGCAGCCTAGGCCACCAGTTTACCACTCTGATGTGAAAGAAAATATTTGTATTCACATCAATTCACATCACTTCAATTGAAGGCCTAACACTGTTTAAGGTACATTTTGAATTGATCCTGTGTTATTTAACTTGAGGTTATATTCACACGATGGCCTTGCTCAATATTTTAAAGAGACAGTGCTTGCAAATCTTTAGACTTTTGCCCAGACGATATTAAAGGACAATTCAGGCGCAAAATGAACTTAGGGGTTAATAACACGTGTACCTAGTCGACCGTTCTCTGGGATATGTTTTCATGCTAATCAAATGTTTCTCTAGCTTGAAACAAGCTAGCGCAAACCGCTGATTAGCATATTAATGGTAGGCATTCGGGGCACTGGTAGAGTAAAAATAAATCACTATTTCTATACCACTAACAAGGCTCAAAATAGCACCACATTCCCACGGTAGCATAATGAGGGGCCCTACATGTAAACCGAAGCATTGGGAAGTTTGTAAGTGTACAGACAGTTTATTAAAAAGATAGTTTATAAAGACATTACCTTCGGGTATACAGACAATCGCCATCTTGGGAAAACATACATGACCAGTCGAACCACGAACGCCCTCCTGAGCTATGTTACTGGTTACTGGTTGCCAAGGGGGTAAGCTTCTCCTCACAACGCGTAGATCCTATGGCGCCATTTTGATGCTAACAAGCACTCACCCGCCGTTAGCATTCCATTGACTGCCATTCATTTTGACGTCATTTTGACAGCGAATAACTTTGCATCTGAAGCGTTTAAAGACTTTATTACCTTGTACTATTGTTTATTTCTAAAGAAACACGACAATGTATAAAAGGCTCCATTACCTTGTACCTCACGTTGTGGCTCCGTAGCAGACGTTTTTGTAAAAATAGGCTAACGATTGTGTCATAACCAAGCGACTTACTGTCTCATAGTAGAGGAATTACCGTATAGTACAGGAGAAGCTCGCAGGCAGTTTTGACTTACATTGGCTGTTTAAGTTTAATTACTAATGTTAACTAGCATTTTAGTTAGCAATAATTAGCCTGTGCCTATATTATCTCCTTACATATACCTACGCTCTTCGTCTCTGCAAGATTCAGAATGATTGAGATTTCTCATGGCACAGCTACCAGAAGACTTACAACTTTCAGACAGGTTGCTCATGTCACATTTACGTTGGAGTCTCAGTTTGAGGCTGCGCAGTAACGCTCAGCGCTCACCGGAAAAGTGCTTCTAATAGCCTTCACTGGTCTCCATCCAGAGCAACCAAGGTGGTAAGCTTCTCCTCAGAACGTGTAGCTCCTATGGCGCCATTTTGATGCTAACAAGCCATCACCTCCCGTTAGCATTCCATTGACTGCCATTCATTTTGGCGCCACTCAACGCTTAGCCATCACCGGAAAAGTGCTTCTAATATCCTTCACTGGTCTCCGTCCAGAGCAAGTTGGTCCATTTTATATATGTCAATGAGAGCAACGAGATCTGTTGGTCCAGTTTTTTAACTGTCTATGATTAAGAGAAGGGAAAAACAACGTAATCACGGGGGCGGTCCCTAATATTCCTAGGTGGCTTGAACGCACCATAACAACTGCCATAACGTAACGCGTACGTGCCGTGTGTTTGTCGCACTGCATTATGGTTCTTGTAGTCCGTTTCTGATCTTCCTCTATCGTCTGTTGTTGTCAAGCTGTGCTGCACAATGATGTCTTCGGGCAGCACAGTGTTGCAAACAGCTGATTCTGGGAGCGGAGGTTTGTAATTTAGCGTAAACTTTGTAGTTAGACGCCAAACTAGTTACGTTTTTAGCCCATTATGCGTATCAGCATTAGCTACGTGACTAAGCTAGCCAGTTAGCTAGCTAGCATGCAAACCTGCTCAAGTTCTGTCGCTAGCTAAGTTCCTGGTATTCACACTATTGCTGTCACATAATTAACGTTAAATAGTTAAATTCACAGAGTTTTGTTAAGTTCTGTTTCGTCCATTTTAGGAAACAAGAGGCTACCTTGTTCGTTTTACGGCTGTAAGCGGGTGTACTCAGACATGACCGCTCTGGAAAACCATATCAAGGACCATGACATCCCAGCTCAGTCTCTTCCAGGTAACGTAGTAGCTCCCAGTTCTGGAAGTAAATAAGATTATTTCACCAGCCATTGGGCTGTTGAATGAAACGCCAACAGCTCCATGGTAAATGCATCAACATTTTGGAGACTGACAATTCTGTAGGCTCACCTTTCCTCCGCTTATAATGTAGATAAATGACTCCCAATGTTTGTCCAAGGGAGAAGGGGTTGGCTGTAGCTTTTGGAATACGTTACCTGTTTTTAAGTGAATGTAAAGTAAAATACTAACACATTGTTAACAATTTCCTTTTATTCATACATTGACTGTGTCATCACAAGGAGAGCTATTTAGCTTACTTCACTTGCACCGGATATTTATTCTTTTCCCTACCTGCCCAGAGACTACGGGCGGAAAATAGCAATTGTGCTACAACCTGGTGCAATGCACCTCTCCTTGTTCTATAAGGTTAATGTTTAATTGAGGATGACATATTTTGACATGAATATTCCATGCTATGTGTCCTCTGCTGGACAACACTGAAATGCAATACACAAAAAACTAATAAAGATGGCACAAGTTTTTAAGGTCCAATCTGGCTTTAATTTTTTAGATTTGGTGTGATTTGGGTTGGAGATGAGAGGGGCAGGGGTTACGAGAGAAGAAGCGACACCCCAGCAGGTAAACTCTGTGTGTCCTGTCCTTTAGGAAAGGTCTTGCTGTGCTCCACTGTCGGATGCAGTGGTTCCTTCCCCAACATGCAGAAACTGATGGAACATATGAGGCATCATCACAAACCCAACATATTCTTCCTGTGAGTTGGTCTTTGTTTTACTGTCCTTGCACTCTCTGCTGAGATACAGTGTATTCATCAGTAAAAACATGTGTTGTGCTGTGTATTTATTAATAAAAATGTGTCATACTGTGTATTTGAGTAATGTAATGTTGCTTCCTTCCGTGTAGGTGTGAGAGCTGTCGCACAAAGTTGCGATCCTACCGAGGCCTCCTGACTCACCTGCACACCTGTTCCAAAATGTCGCGGGGCAAAACGAAGGCGACCGAACCGACGCCCCCCCTGCCTGCTGCGACCAACCCCAACGCGTCCTTCGCCGCCGTGGACCAGAAGCCCCCGCTGCTGGACTCCGTGTCCACACCGCAGCAACCACCCGCTCCAACCCCAAACCCAGACGCTTCCTTCCCCGCTGCCGATCTGAAGCCGGACCCTGCTGCCCTCGTTCTCCTCGGCCCCCCCTTCCTGTCTAACCCGGAGACCTCCCCTCCCCCGCAGCTCACAGAGGCCGACCCCCAGCCTCAGATCAAGGGCGAACCCTCTGATGTGCCTGTATTCTCCAACCTGGACGGCCCAGCAGCAGCAGCAGCAGCTCCTGACTCGCCTGATGCCCAGGGCCAGCACCTGACACAGACCAGGTCTCCGGAGCCCATCCACGCTGCTCCAGAATCAGCTCCTCGCTCTCCCCCTGGGGCCACCGTTGTCTGGAAGAAGGGTCAAGGTGAGCCTTTCCTCACACTAAAGGCCCATTTATGCTTCTGCGTGGCCTCCACGCGGAGCTTTCGCTGTATCCAATTAAGTGGCCTGAGGTTTATACTTGTGCGTTTTGTGCAGCGCTCCCAAGCACAGTTGTTGAAGTCAGACAGCTGCCTCCTTCATGGACTCATGGTGTTAGGCTGCTGCAGAATGAACTCAGGGGAAACCTAACGGATAGTAGCCGTTTTTTGGGGCATTTAAAAGAGCCAGGCCTGTACAATTATAGGGAAAACACTACTATTGTGCAATATGTTACAGTAAAATAATTACTGTGTTGTCCAAAAAAGCCTAGATATAAAATATATGTCCTGACACAACATTTATGTACATTTTTGGTGTGGTGTGTCACTGTGGGCTCATGTGTTTTGACTTCATGATTGATATTTAGGCAACATTTAATTTGAATGGTGAATGATAGTCATTAAAGGACAATTCTGGCGCAAAACGAACCTAGGGGTTAATAACGTGTACCCACTCGATCGTTCTCTGGAACATGTTTTCATGCTAATCGAATGAGTTTGGAGCTTGAAAGAAGCTAGCGCGGACCGCTGATTAGCTTACAACACTAGTATTCAGGGCACAGGGAACATAAAAACAAATCGCTATTTATACCACTAAAAAGGCTCAAAATATCACCACACTTCAACGGTAGCATAATGAGGGTCCCTACATGTTAACCGAAGCATTGAGAACTTTGTAAGTGTACAGGCAGTTTATTGAAAAGATAGATTATAAAGACACTCGCGGTCATGTTGACATGCCGCCTCCGTCTTGGAAACCAGTCATTACTTAACAGCTGGCGATGCAAACTAAAATCAAAAGCAATTTGCTCAATATATCTGAAATAATCGCACTCTGCATAACTTGTCTAGTGTACTTACTCAGTGGATAACTGTCCATCTGGTCCCTCCGGTCTGGGTCGCCGAAAAAGTTTCAAGTACAGCCCTGTTTATCAGAAAGGGGAAATCTTCAGACTGTACAAAACACTGCGTCTCTTGAGCATCGCGTCCCACTCCCTGCAACACAGACACTCCTGTTCGGTGGCCATAGCTTCACAACGTCCGCAGGTACATCACCATTTTCCCCAAATACGAGGCTGTGTTGTGGCATTGACTACCGGTAGCGCGCGCGTGCGCGCTCTCTCTCGCTCTCTCTCTCGTAGCCCTTTCACGGAGAACCCGCAGCTCTTCGTTCAATAAACTGTCTGTAGCAACAGTAACAAAGTTCTCAATGCTTCGGTTAACATGTAGGGACCCTCATTATGCTACCGTTGAAGTGTGGTGATATTTTGAGCCTTTTTAGTGGTATAAATAGCGATTTGTTTTTACGTTCCCTGTGCCCAGAATACTAGCGTTGTAAGCTAATCAGCGGTCTTTCAAGCTCCAAACTCATTCGATTAGCATGAAAACATGTCCCAGAGAACGACCGAGTGGGTACACATCTGTTATTAACCCCTAGGTTCGTTTTGTGCAAAGTAACATATTGAAAACAGCAAAAAAAGGTGTACAAAAACTATCAGAGGCCGTGGCCGGGTTAGCTCAGTTGGTAGAGCAGGCGCACACATATCAGTCTTTCCAGGAAAAAAAGAAGTTTGTTGTGTGATTGTTGCGGCACGTTTTCTCAAAAAATGCGATGGAATATGCGGGAAATTTATGCGATGAAATTGCGGGAACTTGCAAAAACTGCGGTTTCATCATGGCTTCATCGCGGGGTTTGCAGCTTTTCAATGATGTTCACGTCGCGTAATTACGTCACTTCATAACGTTCCCATGGCAACAGGGGAAAATGGCTGCTCTTGTGTGAAAGTAAATGCAACATTTCTCAACTTTCTGCTAAGATATCTGTGACTTTTTGGCAACGAAAATGCGGGGATTATGAAATCATGCAAGCCCCGCATATTTTGCGCGGAAATCGGCAATTTATACGGCGAAAGTGCGGCGTATTTGAAAAAATGCGGCCCCCTCCCGCATAAATATACGGACTTTGGCTGATTATGCATTGAATTATGCGATCGCATAATCACGTTTTTCTGGAGGGACTGCTATATAGAGGTTTACTCTTCGACGCCGTAGGTTCGACGCCGACCTGCGGCCCTTTGCTGCATGTCATTCCCCCCCCCCTCTCCCCTTTCCTGTCTTCATCTGTCCCCCAAAAAAGAATCTTTAAACTATCGGAGGCCAATCGGAGACGTCGCTGTTACGCTTAGGATTGTGGGTAGTGTAGTATTTCTCCAGAAGTTTGCGAATAAAACAAGGTTGATATCATACAGACTTCTGGAATTTGAAATTGGTGTATGCAGCACTTTTGTTCAGACATTAATTTGCGCTTTCATCCGCCAGGTCTGGCCTGCAGCAGACGCGTCCTCTGGGAGCACACCAGAGGGCGCTACACATGTGTGCAGTGTGGCCACATGGTGACCAACCGCAAGGAAATGACTCACCACATCAGCACCAGACACAGCGGTAACAAAGCCGCAGAAGACGCCGGGAGCTCTGCCTACAACACGTAGCGTGGAGCAGGAGGACACGTTTACGGAGTGATGCTTTGTGGAAGCCTTGTCTTTATGTTCCATTTTAGGGCTGCACTATGTGAGGAATATACCTAATTGCGATTATTTTTGACTGATATTGCGATTGCAGTGTTTATTTTTTTTCTTTTTCTTTTTTTAAGCAGTGGGGGCAGGTCAGAATGCGACGCGTGTGCCAGCACGCGGTGTGAAACGCGTGTCCGCGAAATTCTCCGATATGCACTCTAACAATGCAGCCCCGTTTCTGATACCGTGGGGGGCCGCCACGGTCAAATCAACATAGAGGAAACACTGGATTGCGATATGATTCACGATATTGGAGGGAATGATCATTTTTCTCCTTTTCATTGAAAAATATAAAACGGTAAAAAAAAATTGTATTTATTTATTTTTTGGCTTGGCGGTATTTTTTGCCCCCCAACTGCTGGAGGCAGGGACGTCGCTGCAGCACAATACTTAATTCCAATGGTTTGACGCGTATTTTGCCCCACCCTGCGAATTGGAATTGTGCAGCCCTAGTTCCATTTACCTCGGAAGCCGGAGCTGGGAATGACATCACAGCCGAGGTGAACGCCTTCCATTTAACAAGTCAGATTTCACAGTGGCGTTAGCTCTAGCCAGGTTAGCCGTTGTTAGCAATACCAGATAACAAGGCTTTTTTTTTTTTTTTGTGTGCATATAAACAGCGTAGCAACAGTCCACAGATTAAAGTTGGACAGGACTGGTTTAATGAGATACAAATAAGACAGAACTGCTAATAATTGTACGTTACCACAGCTGTCACGACTGTTTTGAGCTTGGCTTGCTCGGGGTGCTGTAAGGTTCCCCGTCTATCCAACTCTAAAATCCATCTTTAGGGGGCGTTTCCGACTTAGAACTTAAGAAATTCCGTCTTCCGAATACAAATGGAACGCACTATCCTCTTGTGTTTCTGTATTATACGCTTTTTTTTTATTCTGAGCGATATGCCTGCAGCAGTGAGTTATTAACTGATTATTTCGTAGTGATCTTAAACATTTCCACAAGGCACTGATGAAATGAATTTTTGCCTGTTGCTTCTAGGCACACACAATGGCTTTTCAATAAATATCAGACTGCTGAGTCACTCACTGTAACATGTCCCCTACACATTTGAAGACTTCTTACCTTGATATTGTACATTACTACTACCACTATTCTTTTAATGCCATGTTGTGGACTTCTTGTCATTCATTCTAGTTTGTTACGTTACGGCAAATGGCGAGCCGTTGGCGGTTGTTGCCGTCAGATATTTAAACTGTAGGATTTAGTACAGAAACCATTTAATCTGTGAACAGTTGCAGACACCAGCTGAAAACTGAATTTAAGTTTGTGTCCCACATGAATAGTAAGTACACAAATCACTTAATGCTGCCGCTCTTAGTTGACTATATTACAGAGGTCTTCATCATGGGGTTTGAATGTTTTGGCCTGAAAGTAAATATAAATATCTTAAATAGTGGAGACTGCAGTCTGTAATATTTGGGTATTGATAGGCAAAAACCCCATGTCATTACTCTTTTGTAAAAAAAAACTGCACTGTTCATCTTTAAAAACAGCTCACAAATATATAGTTTCATTTTTCAGAAAAGGTCATTTCCTAAAGCAGGTGGTCATTGTAGTTTTTAGTCGAATGTCGCTCAATCAAGGGCAAATACTTAGTTTGTTGGACTATTTCAGCCGCAGATGTATCCACATTTGGTGCTCTAGCGCAGTCATTCCCAAACAGGGTACAGCAGGTGGTCCGTGGAAAAGCGAAATAAAATAGTATTTTTTTTAACCTTCATTTTACCAGGAAATTCCCATAAAAGTTAAGAATATTTGTATTGATATACAATGTAAATGTAATTGTCAAGTTATTGTGTGATAACTAAAATAGGTTTTGAAATTTGGACTATATCCTGTGTTCTTATTACTGTATAGATTTAATACTCCATTGCTATGGAAATAAGCCTGTTGTTCAAAATGATCCTGATTATGCCCTGGGCACTTGAGTAAATGAATAAATAAACTATGTGGCAGCCGTTGTGTGCTTTTAACAAGCCTGTTGTACTGATGAGATGACCAGTTATAGTTTTAGTGCTAGTAGGCCTATTAACAGTTGCAGATTAATTCAGGTAGGACTGTGTGTAGGCTATACATATTTTATTATGTGTATTATGAGGTGGTCTGCGAAAATTCGTTATTACAAATAGTGGTCCACACACACACAAAGTTTGAAAACCCCTGCTCTAGTGAGTATTTGGGGCAGCAGATGACGTACCGTCCGTGACGTACCGGTATGTGATATCGTGACAATCCAGCTGCCGAGGAAGAAGATATATCTGGCTTTGGATACACAGTACTGGTTGGTAGATACATTCACAGTTGGTCTAATGATGGGCTTCATTGACACTAAGAAACATTGTCCTATCCCGTAATCCTTGTGTTGTCCTCGGGTCAAGTTTGACAAAATTTCTATAAGAGAAACGGGTTTCTTTTTAACCAAAAGTACAACTGCAAGTACTTGATCACTACTTTTAATTGAATTGAATCCAATTGAAATGGATTTAAAACCTGACTAAACTTTGACATACAAGCCTGTGATTATCCATCAACATAGGTTCCTTTAATATTAGTCAAAATAATTCATTTCGAAATCAGGTATAATTTCCTATAAATGAAATGTATTGACAATGAAAAATAGCATCGAAAAAAGTTAAGTTATTAATTTTGACACCGGACAAGTGCATGGTCAACCGGAAGACAACACAAGGGTTCATTCACAAACTTTGAGCAGCTCGTGGATGCCACACTTCGCTTGTGTGCCGGATCCTTTTTCCTTTTGATGGCGTTTCTGAGTGAATGCTCCATTTCACGTAGCCTATTTCTTAAATTCTACACCAAACGCATTTACAAGAAAGACAAGGTCAAAAAAGCAGTTTTTATTCTGGTCGGTCAGAATGAGCTGATACAATTACTCGGCTGCTCAGAGTGCCAAAACATATTGGTCAGCTCAGGCTAGCCTCCATGCCTCTGTACATCCATACATGCTCCTGAACATCCGCCGGGTCCTTTCCCTCCTTTCCACTAGCATTACCGCCAAGCAGCGAGCGTCATGATAATTAACACAGAGACAATACCACATGACGAGGTCCCACTTGATCACTAACGTGAATTATTAGACATAACCACATGCAGACTGAAGTGCTGTTTTCAACAAACAAATCCCATCACGTGGATGAAGGGGAGTCATTGTTGATAATGTGTATATATATATATAAAAACTAAACAAACATGGGGAGAGCTAATCCAATCACATTTTGTACATGTTTGTTTTTTTAAAAGATGTAATGCTACATCTCATTTTACAGCCCTGCAGTTTTAATCTGTACATTTCTGTAATAATAAAACAAAACCTAGAAATTAATGTTTTTTTTTTTTTTTTTCCACATGGCAGGTTATCAAGAAGAAGAAGAAGAAAAACCCTGGTAGTAAACAAGTGCATACAAAAAGGTTTAAGTGCCGACTGTCCATCCTCAGGTCAGGCAAGGTTGATTTTTTTTGTTTGTTTGTTTCATTATCACAACTATGTTCAGCTCAGTTCTCTTGAGGCTTTAAAAAAATCTCTTCTGGTCAATTGCGTACATCTTGCCTGCCGGAAGCTTCCGGAAAAATAAACTGTTGCCTCTGCTCATGTTGCCCTGGAATGAAGAGAAGACAGGAGAAGTGTTTAGTGGTGGCTGGTGGTCACACTACACAAACGGCCAATCCTCAGCGTTGTACGTTGGAATTTGGAAGTAATTTGGGTGTCTTGTAATGTTGTCAAAAGGAATCGTTTCTGTGACTCCTATTGAGAAAGCTCTAAACTACAGGGAGGAGGAGCCGAACAACACAACTCTGTCAACTTGTTTTTACTAGTCCCAGCACTCGTGTGCATACATGTCAACAATCGTCGAGCTCCAAGCTTAGGCCTCCTGCACACTGGCTGCGTGCCGCGAGCGTGTCGGCTGCGTGGCGTGTCCGTTTTTTATTTCGGCTCCCATGTTAACAGGTTAGAGCTTGCACACTGCCTGTGTGAGATGCACGTCTCTCAAGGCAGCTACACACCGACCAGACGGCCGACCGTCGGCAGAAAAGGCAGTTGGACTGATCAGTCTCCCCCCAGTTGGTCAAAAAAGTGCCTCGGAACACACCAAAGCGCCGAGACGTAATACGTCTCCATAACAGCAGACGGCGTGGGTCTGGCTGCTGCTTCCGGATTTTGGATTTTTCAACTGGCCATTAGTGGCGACTCATTCAGAATACGATCTCATATTGTACTAAAATAGTTCAGTTGATCCGCACTGGAGTTAGAATGAACCGGACCATACCAAAACAGGCAAACGCACCATTGTTATTTGGACCGAACCAAGGTTAGGTGTGAAAGCAGGTTTAAATTCAGCCAAGTTCTGGTTTGTAGGTTTACAGAAATATCTTTTTCATTTGAATGCCTGAACTGACTGTGGTAAACTGTCGTGCTGATGATTTACTTTGGCATACAACACCATGATATAGTGCCAATACCTTGACGCAGAACGTAGCAGCGACCTGCGGCTCTAGTTTGTAGCGTTGTCTGTCCAAACTGATGACATATGTACTTGAATAAGAAGGTGACTACGTTACCATTTATCATTATTTTCAATAGCTGTAGTCATAAGCAAAAATACCTTTGCCTCGTTTAACCGACAAGACACAATCTTCTCCAAAACCTTTGGCATCTCTATTAAAATGTGCTGCTTTATATTACATGTAGGGTTGTCACTTTATTGTTCTAAATTCAAATTTTTTTATTATTATTATTAATATATTATACACTAACTGAACTGCCTGAATCTGTGAAAAACTAAAATCTTAAAGCTGACATGCATCACCAAGTACAAGCACTAAGGTAGCTGTGATATATTAAGTCTGTTTTTCATCCACTGCTCTGATTGGCTATTAAGCTACCAAAGCAATAATTGCTAGAAAATGTAAATAACTGTACACATTGTACAGCACTGTGACGTTAACATGCTGTGATGGTTACTGATGACTCAACCAACGGTAGTTAAACCTCTCCATCCTGCCTAGGGGGTTGGCCATCGTTTTGGACAATTCTGATTCCAATTCCGATTCTTCCTTTCGATTCCGCTTCTTAATTCCATTTTAAAGGGGTGGAGTTCAAACGGGTCACATGCTTATTTCACAGGTAGAGGTAGATTTTATTTTGATTCAAATGGGGACTTACCGTTTTACTGGGCTTTTTCCAACATGAAATAAAGCCACACTATAGACCGCCTGTCGCGCGCCAGTGTGACGTCATGGGAGCGCCGTAACCGTTTATACTCGCGCGTGGTGGTCGCGACACTAGTTGCAGTCTTCTCCTGAACAGAGGTGGCGCTAATGAGGAAAGGCTACCGACTTTGCTATTTCTACGGACTAGAAGAAGAAGAAAAAGGTAAACAACGGCGAAGACAAGAAGAGAAGCACTTTGAATACTTCAGAATGTCTGCACGATTCGATGACCTACTTGGTCAGATCAAGCCTTTCATTCGCCATAAAAGAACTCATGTTAACCCAGTGAGTGTACCAGAGAGACTTGCAGTCGCAAAAAAATCCTGGCGCGCCAGCGAGATCTACGTCATTTTGACGTCACATTGGCGCGCGACAGGTCGGGTGCGGCGACTGTAAAGAGGCCTTTACTGTGCTCCGTGGCTGCAAGCACCTGCCTGCTGGAAGTTTTTTTTTTTATTTTTTATTTTTTTTAAAACGACTCCCAACTTGGAATCGTTTCAAAAGTTACGATTCCAAGAAGGAACTGGGCACTTCTCGATGCCCAGTCCTACCCCTACCCCTGTAGTGCTTAATGTGACGTCTGTATCGATCGACACGTTTGGCGTGGGATGTTGTTACCTCTCTGCTTAGATGCCTCCAGCAGTCCACCCAGGTGGGATATACTGATGCATAGGGGGGCAGGCCTCCAGCAAGCCTGGGAGGACAGCAGAAACATAGAAAGGCGGCTTGATCAAGAGTCAACATTCCTTTCATCGTCATTCAGCAAAACACCGAAAAGGTAAGCATGAAGGAAATTACGAGCATGGCTCCTTTAGAAAATAGATTGAAAAACAACAACAACAACAACAGGGTAATACAATAGAGCTCTATGAGTAAATATATAAAAAAAGACTAAATCATTTCCAGCAGAATATTTGTCCGAATGACTTTGTGATGTATTGCACTTAACCCCTGTGTTGACCTCCCGGGTCAAAATTAACACTTTTTAGACATTCTGTCGCTCTTTACTAAGTTTTTGGCACTCCTTCCTTCCTCCCTCCCTCCCTCCCTCCCCCCTCCTCTTGTCACTTGATCCAACTCACCCGCAGTTATTGACAGCCATGAGGTTTGACACCAAAACAAAAGGGTACGTCAGCATACTGGCGAAGAACTGGAAGAGAAGAGCAGAGGAGGAACGTGATCCAACAACGAGCTACAAGCTGACGGACGGACGGACATGCTGCTGATGTGTGTCACACTCACCCCGGTCACAGCCTGAGAGCAGTTCTTGATTTCTCCTGTGTGACTCATCTGTACAGGAGGAACAGAGGAACAGCGTTAACCCTGGATCTGAGCCTGCTCAACACAAAGCCCTCAGCATCCATCAACACAGCACGACGGGTAGTGTTCCCAGTAGTTCTGTCTCTCTCAGGTGTTTAAGTGACACACAACCAGGGCTGTAGTGGTGAAAATGTTAAATTCCCATAGAGGCAGGCAGATTTGTATTTTTAAAAGGCCAGTTATTTCATGGATCCAGGATACCATGATCCTGATAAAGTTCCCTTGGCCTTTGGAATTAAAATAGCCCCACATCATCACATCCCCTTCACCATACCTAGAGATTGGCATGTGGTACTTTCCATAAGATCATCTCTCAATGCAAAACAAACCAGCTGTTAGGCTAACTGAAATAAAACCATGGCAATCTCTAGGTTGTGAAGTGTACATGTGGTGTGTACTTTTCTTTTCTTATTTATAAGTGTTATCATAACACAAGTTATATCAGGACACTTCATCATATAGAGCAGATCAAGAACACTATAATTTACAGACGGTTACATACCTAATTGTTATAAATCAAATGATGCCTATTTTCTATTGCTCAAATATCTCATTTACTTGGAGTATGCAGTGATTATGGGCCATGCCAGTAGTTTAAAAATGTGCCTCAATTCCTAAAGGTGCAATATGTAATATGTTTACTTTAATAAATCCCCAAATGCGTCATCAGATATTAAGGAAACATGCTAAGTTGAAATACTATGTTTTCTGACAACAATGCTAATGCCAGTATTTTCTCCTTTTGAAATTTCCGTTCCGTGACGGAATTTCTGTTTTGGCCTGTGTTGGTTTCAACTGCCCATTTAAGACAGCCGGGCCGGGTTGCCAGATATACTTGTGTTTTAAGCCCCCAACGTAGTCTTCCAGGCAGCGCTGCCTGGAAGGCACTAGGATTAGGCAATGGCTAGGGTTAAGGTTAGGGTGAGGTGCCTTGAAGTCGACGGTCGCAGCGCTTCCTTGAAGTCGACGTTGGGGGCTTAAAACACCATTGAGCCGTTGGTACACAATTTGTACTGCAGTAACTATTTTAAACACTAGCTGTCAGTATTACATATTGCATTACATATAACTGATTAAGGAACTTCCTTCAACTGTTTGATCTCCTGCATTGGTTGCTTTGTGTTAACAAGATACAAAAGTGCTGACATTCCAGATACAATGTTCCAGCTTATTCTTTTGCTACATTGAACGCGTAACGTATGCGGGCCGTTCGCGGAGCGCATGTGCCGCGGAATGTATCGTTTAACCAGCTACACCAGCTCCGCACACTCGACGTAGGATTGTGCGAGTCACAGGCGAGACGGAGAGCTTTTGCTTCGGGATTGTTGTCGTTTCTTCAGTTTTTTTGGAGCCGGCACGGTGCTGTGAAAACGTCAATCTACTGTCAGCTGTTATCAGAGGACGCAGGTGAGGGGAAACAAGAAATAAAAACAGAAACTCTCAAAATGAAACTGCCAATACGCTCACTGATAGTAGGGTTACTAGAACTTGACCCGATATTTCCCACGTTTTTTTAATCACTACTTTATTAGCCTAATTGGGTGGGGAGAAAGCTATGCCACAATCATGCGCGGCATCTTCTCCACTCGCACGCTGTATTGTGTAGCTTAAGTGCAACATGGAGCTTGAAGATGTAAAGAAAAAAAATTAAAACAGGAGAATTAACTTTGGTTAAGAAAGTCGGCGGTATGGAACCATTTTAAACAAGTCGTGGGCATTTTGTGCGGCGCGCTGCTCGCCTATGACAGCAAAAAAACGGGGACTTGGATGATGAACAGACACATGAAGCAGGCTTGCCATGGTAGAAAAGATGATAGTCAGCCTTCAACGTCCTCTTTTGTTAGGCTACTTCTCCAAGCATACCCCCTCTCAACAGATTTCTGCAGTTCAAACCACGTATTAAAAAACTGACGGGTTTAAAAATGGGGCTCGGGCTCATAATTACAGTTAACGTGTCGGGCTGGACCGGCCTCGGACACAACGTGCACGGGTTCGGGTAGGCTCGGGCTTTATTTTTTGGGCCCGATCTAAGCTTTTCGTTTCCTGCATATTGGTAGTTTTAATTTAATAGAAATATAGACACTTTATGATCCATTTCTGTGTAAAAGGGCCACACAGACCTCACGTAAAATATATAAATAGAAGACTGTCCCATTTTTACGCCTGTAGAGCAGATCTTCGCGGAGCAGACAAACCACTATGCGCTACTCTCGTGGCCGGTGTCGCCCGTTTCACCGATTATAGTGGAAGCGTAGCGTTGGAACGTCCGCGTACATTATGCGTGCAATGTAGCCAGCCCCACTAGGAATTAGGGGTGGAACGGTACATGTATTCGTATTGAAACGGTACGGGCGTCTCAGTTCGGTACATGAATTTACACAGAGAATACACAGTATAAAAATAAATAAAACTTGCGTCCAAATTAATTAATGTAGAACTACTGTTAGACACGCGGTTCTTTAGGGACACCTAATCTGTAGCCCTGCCCTTAGCTCTGAAGCTCCCGAGCTCCGCCTACATGTCGAGTCAGTCGGTCCAGTGAGTCCACACGAAGCAAACTAGTCCCTTCCATAAACAACCGAACACGGACGTAGCTGCATCCCTTCTCGCCTCGACCACAAATGGCCTCCAGGCCCGTTTGCTTCGGTGTTAGCCGTTAGCTCCGCCGTTAGCGTGTGAAGCTAACACCAAAACTCGTCAACTGCTCTGTGTAACCGAAGCTGCTCTTTTAACAGCCCTGCTCTGTGCATTCACATATGAGAGCAGCGCTTGTCTCCCATATCACACTAGTAGCTGATTGTCTTATTTTGTTGACAAGTTACAGATGGAGTCTGGAGATGATGCAGGGTACTTATTGTTTACATCTTACTTTATACACTTCACGCTGTTACAGCTAGCTCAGTGGACAGCCTGAGACATGCACAATAAAAAAAAAAAAAAATTGCCTTCTGCATTTTTGTTTTGCTTTTCCCTCCACTGTACCGAACCGAACCATGAGGTATGAACCGAACCGTGACTTCTGTGTACCGTTCCACCCCTACTAGGAATCCTAGCGTGTGCAGAAGGGACTCCAGTTAGAGTGCACTAACAGGAGTAACGTGTACTCAGACCCCATTGTTGTACATTTACCCTCCACTAGGGCAGAAGAGAAGTGAAAGGAGTGACATACCGAGTCATCGATGGCGTATGTGTTGATGAGGTGAGCCAGCAGGTTACAAATCCACAAAGACAGGACGTCACCGAGCAGACGGGGAATCAAACCACTGGAACACAAGAAAACTCCATTTCTGATTAAAACATCAGGATTATGAGGACAAATAATCAGCATGCTGGATACAAGATCACACCATTGTAAAAAATGAATTAACGAGTCAAGTTCAGGTTACAACCCAGTTTGCCCCTGAACCACTTCCCATTCTCAGGCTGTGTACAGTGCTGCCGCCTGTTGTACAAACACCATATTCACACATTTGTAACTACCCTCTGTGTGCACGCCACACATTGCTTGGGCTTTTTGCAGCTCTAACAATGTTGCACCACAATGAAAATAATATTAAAAAGCACAGTTTAAGTATAATGTAATCAATATGTCTACAAAGTACTTTCAGTCCCCCAAGGTGGCCAATTTGGGTTTTTTTTCTTTATGTTTTTTGTGTGTATATAACCAAACATTTTGTTCAATCGTGACTCTTACAGTCATATATAGAAACTGAAAAGTTATAATAATTCCTTGTGTTAAAAAACGTACATGGCAATAAAACCCTTTCTGATTCTGATAAAAGAAAACAATAAGCGTCCACTGTCAAAGACGTACAAATCCAGGATCCTGAAATCTATACATCAGTTAGGTAATGAACTATTTCCACTGCCATTAATCATCCATTTCTGAATGAAAACATTTGCTCTGACTCTTAGGGCGTTTTCACACCTGAAAGTCCGAACCAAGGTCCGGACCATGGTTTAATGTTTTTGTTACATTGTGTACATTTGATCCGGTAAGTTTTGGTTTCACACTGTAGTTATGCAAGCGCACTAAAGATCTATACGTGACAAAATTACGTCCTGCCGTCATCACATACGTGAGCCGCGTCTCCAGATACTTTACAGTTTGTAGACGGGCCACCCCGTCCTCTCGTATCCTCTCTCTGTGTCGGAGTTTTTTCAGCTGACTGCTGCGGCTCTCTTTGTTTTGTTGTGATGTTGAGAAGCAGGACACGGGAACTTTCTTTCTGGAGCATTTGTTCAGAGACAAAACAGAAACCTACACTGTACATTTACTACCACTTAATAAACTGCTGATGTATTCTCAGCTCTGATAGCCGACAGCTGTCTGCTCTGAGCACAGTCACACACACTCTCATGTAGCCTACACACTAAGCACCGAGCTATTCCTTAAAAAAGGAGCTTCCCCGGGCTTGTAACACAAGGAGAGCCTGCCAGAGCTTTTTGTAATTGGTCCAAAAGTCCACACCATCCAAAAAATGCTTTCACACTATAAACGAAACGGACCATGGTTCAGTTTGGTCCGGACTGAGACCACCTCTTTTTATTGGACAAACATTTGGTCTTTTGATCCGGACCGTGGTCCGGGGGAGGTTTCACACCTGTAATTTTGGTTCGCATCAAACTGAAGAGTCCGAAAGTCCGAAAGTCCGGACCAAATGAGGTATGTGTGAAAACGCCCTTAGCTGGTGTTCATAAGCCATCATATACACCAGGGGTGACACTTTTAAACAATGGTTGCAGCCTATTCGACAACATAGTGAGTGTTGTGCACATATGCAAGCACACAGCACAGAGGCAAACAAATCTAGGGCGGTATTTTGCCTTCAAGTGATGAAAGCACACCAAAATGATTCAAAGTTGACCATCAAATCAAAGCACCAAAAACCTGGTGTATTAAATAGAACAAAAAAAGACAAGGAATGGAAAACGTACGCAAAGAAACCCAGGATGCCGTCTTCTCTGTAGACTGTGACGATGGAGTCAAACACCCCGCTGAGAACAGAAGAAAATATACATATATTTTAAAGTTTTTTTTTTACTGATTTTCATGGCTCTTCTCATTGAGGTTTGTGTCTAAAACATGAAAACTGTACCTGTATTTTGTTTCTCTCCCAATAAACTGGACCATACATCGCAAAGTAATCACTGAAAAACAAGCCGAGTAAAACATAGTTGACATGCAGACCGGTTTCTCCCCCAGATCCAACCAAAAACATTCAAATGTCTCACAAGTGAAACCACAAAGCTACATGCTTTGAGGCACGGTGCTGTTAGCCAGTTAAACCACGTGGAAGATTTGAGCAGTTGCAGATGTTCAGGACGTACCATGAAAGGGATGCGTGACGACGGTGGCACAGGAGCGAGCTATCATCTCTTTGGTCGTCTGTGGAAGAGACGGAAAACAATCAACGGAGATAAGGCGCGACATCATACATTTACGTAGACATGACCGATTGCATCTTTTGTAACTCCATTCTACACATGCCTGGTTTGAGCCTAAAGAGAATCTAATAACTAGAACCCGACTGACCAACCGACGGGCCAAAATTAGGCATTTTCCAATCTATCGGTATTTAGAATGGCCGATAAATGAATATTTAAAAAATAAAAAAACCGGACAAAACACCCTTCAACCATATTATGAGTGTTGGCGTTGCATAGTTTGTCCACCAGAGGGCGCTCTACAACACTCTTTGCATATTCATACTAGTTTCATATCTGTTGTTTGTATTTTTATACATTTATCATAACTTTAATATATTTTGATGTTCCCCTATTCTATTCTGCCACAAACAAGTTTATTTTTAAACTGCATTATCATATTTTAGTGATGACTACTACAAATAACTAACTTGTTGTTACGGGTTTCTGGATTTATAAATAAGCCGATATATCTGAATATCGGATTTTTAAATCAAATGTGTATCAATATCGGCCTTAAAAATCCTTTATCGGTCGGGCTCTAATAATAACCAACCTTGCCAGACCCCAATGAGAGAAGTGAAAGCTGGTTCGCCTGCTACTCCAGTTATTTCCTCTCTTTAAAAAGAGAAAATAGGAGCCTGGCACTCCACATAAAACGCTTCAGTTCACAGAGAACAGTGAAGGCATTCGACTGTTTTAACTGATTATTCTCTGGTTCAGCTCAGCCAGAAAACACTCCACAGAATCCGTGGTGTTCATTAGCAGGCCTGTGTCTAACCACATAGGATATTAGTTTGTTAGTTTATTAACGTTTGGTTTGTAGAGACACTTTAAAAGACAATGTTATTGTTGGAATAAATAACCTACGCCAGTAGTTATGTATATGTCGTCGCACGTTTGCCATCTTATGGACATAAATAGATATTCCAATCGTTCAAACTTGTTTGTTTATTTATTTTTTTAATTTATTTTAGAAGGAACACTCAAACGTCATTTTTGACAGCTCTGTGTCTATTGGATTGATCAGAGGAGATGAAAAATGAAAGGAGCCTTGTTTGTGCCCGTCACAGTCGTTTGTGTGTTTACTCACTCTCGTTTTCAAGCTCAACAGCCAATCAGATGAATTGGCTGTATGGCCGACAGCCGCCGATGCCAGATCAACATGTTGAATCGGCCGAAAAAAGGCCGACGCGGGACACACCGCACAAACTAGGCCGGCGGTTGGCTTGGTGTGTCAGGGCCTTTAGGCTACCGACAACCTTATCTTGACTTCAACTGTTCAACTGACTTTAGCGGTTTAGATAACTCACTTGACTGTCCAGCTGCTACAGGCGTGTGACCTAACCACAGACGGGTATTCTTTTGGCATTTGGCAGGGGTTCCCGTTGTATAACTATAGGGGGAAACGCTGTGTTTATTCTGACAGGCAGCTGGGCAGATTTGATTCCAATACATTTAAAGATTAAAAATACAAACTAAATAAATGCATGAAGTGTAGCGTAATAAATGTAACTGACACTTCTGTGGCCTGAGTTTGTTCTAGTTCTTGTTGTGTCCTCATAACTTTACTAGGGCTGCGAAATATTTAAGTGTACTCAGTTTTGCTGCTTTCGGTATTCTGCTAAAAATACAACAAGTGAAAGGAAATCATTTCCAACTGTCTTTTATTGAACATTGAATTGAATATAAAATGCACCACTAAAAAAAAAAAAAAAGAATTACAGTTGTGTGTGTGCGCGTATTATTATTCGTGATATGTCGCAGCCTTTTGCGATTCAATTCAATTTTATTTATAGTATCGAATCATAACGAGTTATCTCAAGACACTTTACAGATAGAGTAGGTCTAGACCACACGCTATAATTTACAAAAACCCAACAATTCCAGTAATTACCCCAAGAGCAAGCATTTAATGAGACAGTAGCGAGGAAAACTCCCCTTTAGGAGGAAACCTCTGACAGACCCAGGCTCTTGGTAGGCGGTGTCTGACGGAGCCGGTTGGGGGTGTGATGAACAGTGGCAATAATAGTCACAATAAAGATAATGGAACAGTGACTAGAAATAGTAGTCGTAGTAGTTCATGGCACAGCAGGGCACTGCTGAAATAAACGATATATTGTTCAGCCGTAAACTGTACCGGTGTCTTACCTCGTTAACAACGTGCTGTAGGGAGCCCTCCACAGCCTTCTGCTGACCTCCCAGCACCTGGACAACACAAACAGACCTCAGTATCATCGCTCATCTAGCTTCAACTAGTTTCTAAACTAGTACAAAAAAACAAAAAAAAACGTTGTCTTACCTGAGGCGTGCCTTGTTCCTGACATTTCTGTAAGAAACTAGAGGTTAACATAATAAAAGTGCCCTTGTGAATGATGATGTACTGGCAGAAAACAAGAAGTCTGTTTATCCTACATTAGTAACATTTCAAATCAATGCCATTTGATATTGACTGTACCTACAAAATCTTTTTATTATCTCCACGTAAGGTGTGGGGTGGTGATGGCGCAGTGGATATGACACATTCCTTTGGTGTGGGAGACCCCCTGGTTCGATTCCCACTGCGATACATCAACCAGTGTGTCCCTGAGCAAGACACTTAACCCCTAGTTGCTCCACAAGTGAACTTCCCCAGTGTGGGATCAATAAAGTCTATCTTATCTTACATCTCCGTAGAAGTAAATGATTAGACTATTACGTCTATCTGAAGAACAAGCTGGAGGTGTGATTGCATCCTGTGATCTGTTCAGGCCTACCTGCAGAACTTTGCTGTGCACTATGGTGCCGATGGAGCCGGCACAGAGCCTGGGAACAAGCCCATTGAAGAGACCCGCTTTCCCATCGATCTGGATGATGTGTTTTGCTGAAACATTTGGAAAATACAAAAGGAGAAGTTATAAAAGGGCTTTAAAAAAACGTAACATGTTACTTTGACACAGGAACTGTGACCCATGACCTCAACGTGAGAATTTGTCACAGTAAGGTTGTAAAGAGGTGTACACGGCGCAGTGGTCAAAAACAATTCATTGGTGAATTTGTGTTTTTACTCCGGTATCATCAAACTTTAAAAGGGACGATAACCAAAATGGCATATACATTTTTTTTTAACTGCATTCATCAGATAGCTCCCAAAGATGTTGATTAACTACTTAGAGATCTGACAGAAGTCAGGCGGACTTTTATCTGCAATTTTTTTTTTTTTAAGATGACTTTTTTCATGATATTCACAGCCTTTGAAAAAAAAGCTAAACATTGCTTCAGGGTTTCCTGGACCATACCAGTGGTTTTGCCCCATAAATACTCTGTGCTTACAACTTGCATTACTGCCAAGTGATGTTCCATTTCATGCCAGCAGCGCTGGCATTTTAAACTGGGTTGTTCCAACCTTCCAAGGACTATGTTCAGGTCATTGGAGTACCCAACCAAAAGCAACTTGCATTCTGCATTATAATGCAGAATATGTTGGCTACACGACAAGATTTTGTTATCGGAAGAGTTCTGGTTTTCCATTTGTAGTCAGAATAGTACTGACCAATCACGTTTGAGCGGGCTTTGGTTGCATGCAGGTAAACAATACATCTGGACATGCATTCATACAGAGACGTCAGCTCATGTTCTGGCACACGGAAGACGAAGTATTTGCCTAGAACACTCAAAATTCTGGCCATTGCCCCCAGAGGAGAAATCGTCGTCAGACCGATAGCCGATGGGACATACATGTACATGCACGCATGCATGTGGGTGGCAGGTTGGTTTCACCCTATTCCACTGATGACAGTGGTTGACAGTAACATAATGACTAAAGCAATGCTCCAACAAAGGCAGGGAAGAAGTAGACTGCTAGCAAGTTAACATGGGTGTACATAAAGCACACTTTTTTTTTTAAATGCCTTTGCTAATATTTCATGACGACCAACTGATACGCAACAAAACTGCCTCACATCCCGACAAAACATCAGAATTCAAAACAAAAAAAGGGCATCTGACAGCCCTCAGTTCTGCATAAAGCAACCCAACCTCATTTCCTAAACGTGTTGCCAATTTTACAAGTTGTTCTCATGTTTGAATGTCCAGTCATTTTTGGCAAGAGGCAAAATGGAATCAGACTAGGTCAAATACAATCTCATTAACACTTCCAACATAGCTTAGGACAGACATGTCACATTAAAATAAAAGCTACAGCAGCACGAGGTTAAATACCCATAGAGAGACATTAAAAGCCCATCTCTTCCCGTCTTCTTAGAGCACTATAGTCTATTCTGCATCTCATGGCCATCGTTTCATGGCTCCTCGACTCCTCGGCTGAACCGGAAGATGTCCTGTCACTCCTTCGTGAAAGGCTGTCTCAAAGCGCTTATTTCTGCCGCGAGGAGCAACATCGAGGAGGGATCATCGAGGAGCTATAGGCAAGGATTCACAAGAGCAGCCTCCCCGGAAGCTTTGCAGTTGAAGGTAGGGCTGAGCGATTTTTGAAAATAATCTAATTGCGATGCATGAATTTATATGAATGGCATCTTTTGTTTAACTACTTCAGTCACAGTAGTATATTTAGCACTGACCGCCTGGTGTAAACATTCATATGAAAGTCAGAAACAAATCACACAAATTAAAGTGCAGATTGCAGAAATATAAAAACAAATATGTGGCTTTACCACACTTAGTAGTATTTAGATTATTTAGTTGATTGCACATTTTAAATACTGTCTTTGAACTAGGCAGTTAAATAAGTAAAAAATATATATGAAACGGTGTATTTTTTTTACAGCGCACACAGAGGAGCTGCCTCCGGCCCTTCCCTCCCCTCATAAAGTTGTGTGCCGTGTGCATGACAGCGTCACAACGTTGCACTTTCTCAGAGAGGCTATCGTTACGTTAGCAGTAGCATGTTGCTGGTGTTCTTGCCGTGGGATTAACTGTACTAATAAAACAGTTGAAACAACGCAGCCACGCTGCTGTGAAAGCTCCCCGAACGTCATTTATCATTGGTTGTTACCCCTCTCCTCCACTCCATCGATTTATAACGGAGCTAGCTAACCGCTAATCAGAGCTAATCGTAGCTAACCGAGTCTTCAGTCCTGCGTGCCTGTATCCATTAACTGCATGTATGGACTCGACCCCGAATGAAACCCTTCATTTTTATTAAAAAGGCTGTAAAAGTTTTAAACTACAACTCAGAGTTGTTTGAATGGCAGAAATCTGCTCAAGGTACGGCGTAGCGTTAGCGTGCAAAGTTGATGCTCTGCTGAGTGCAGACTGATTTGCTCTAGCGAATCACGTGACCAAATCGCAGCCTTTGCGATTAGGAAATTGCGTTTTAACATATCGCGATATTATTGCTAATGCAATTAATCGTTCAGCCCTAGTTGAAGGAGTTGCTAACTCCGCCCAAACAGATGACAAATTCATGCGACGCTTCAGAGGAAAGGACAACACATTCGCTCGTTGCCTCTCTCCTCCTGCGATTTCCTTGCCTCTCTCCCGTGCCTCCTCGGTCGCGAGGACGTGAGGAAGGGAGGCAAGTGGAGGAATGTAGGAGGCAATTTAAGTGACATGAGAAGCACCTTATTTCCTCCGGGATTGCTCCGTTGCGATGAAAATTCCGCAGGATTTCACTCATTTAGGCCGGATATCCGTTGCCTTGGGCTCTCTTTATATTGACATTTGAAACTCCGGTGGATTTATAAGAATTATGGCTAACTGCTCCTCAGATCTCTGCAGAAAGCCGGACAGCTAGCTAGACCATCTGTCCAATCCGAGTTTTCTGTTGCATGATTAAAACAACTTTTGAATGTACACATTTTCCACCAAAAGTAGTTCCGTCCAGAGGTTATTTTCCGCCGCGCCGTGGATGAAGTTCTGGCAATGCATAGTGGGTCTGGCGAGTCCCCACAGCATTCTGGGATGGGAGAAAAACGTGCTCTGGTTTATTGGCTTTTCTTAAACCAATCACAATCGTCATGGGCGGTGCTAAGCACCGCACAGAGCAAAGAGCACTTTCAAAAGTTGTTTTAGTTGTGCAACAGAAAACTCAGATTGGACAGATAGTCTAGCTAGCTGTCTGATTTACCCTGCAGAGATCTGAGGAGCAGTTAACCATAGTCCACATGTCAACAAAAGGAAAACCAAGGCAACGGATATCCAGCCTAAATGAGTGAAATCCGGCGGAATTTCCGTCGGTAACGGAGCAATCCCGGAAGTGGAACGTCGTGGATATAAACTAGGCAAGGCAAGAGCACTGTAATAAAGTTTAACAGATTCCATTTCTGAACAGGGCTTAATGTGGACAGTCAGACTCACCATAAGCAAAGAGTCCAGGCAGCTGGTGAACTTGTCTGCCAAAGAGGTTCCTGCCCAGGGAGGGAGGGAGCGGCTCATGTCCTACCTAACAACACACAAAAGAATAATAAAAAGTGATAAGAAGCAATATTCACTGGAACTGTGTGCACTTCCCTTATGTCTCAGCACCACAAACTGGCTCACCCACACTTCTTTTTTTGTGTGGCTCTCCCACACTTCTTGGTTTCTATTTGACACATTTAATGTTGCAATTTTTGCTTCAATGTTTAATCTTCACAAAAGTTTCTCTGTGCGCTAAGTTACTTATTTTGTCTTCAGGGTTCAAAATTAACCTTTTCATCCCCCAGCCAAATGGCTAGTGAATATACAAATTTTACCAGCCACTTGTTTTTTGGCTAATGAGTGAAGCAACGCTACCAGCCACTTGCATATTTTACCAACCTGTTTATCTTTAAAACAACTTTGACAGTAAAGCTAAAAGAAGTGTATTTGCTGTAACGTTGACTTTAGCTAATTAGCAACGGCTAGTGTTAGCTTACAAGCTATTTTAGTGGGCCAAAGGACACCGTTCAGTAAATGACACAGGTCCCGGAACAATGTGCTTGCAACGCAGTCATTTGTGTTCTTAATGCGTTGTTCAAGATACATAACGACAGTTAGCTAGCTAGCTAGCTAAGAGTGATGTGTGCTGTAAAACTATCTTAATATCCAGAATGTTAACGCCAAGACATGTTTGCTCGTACTTGACCTTTTAATGTTAAACAGGTCAACAAAGCCAATGCGTGAGAGTCTTTCAGCAATGAAAATCTCTTTGTCAATTCTGGAATTGTTCTAATATGCAGCAAAAGTGGATAACGTTAGATATGAGAACAGAGCTGGTCGGCTAATGTTAACCTAACGTTAGCTGTTATCTCTAGCACTTCGATGTAAGGCAACCCAATAGCTTGTTTAAAAACATGACTAGCTATGTATCTGGGAATATGTCACAGAGCGATTACGTTCTTGTACATTATGCATACAGAAAATGAACGAAGCAGAACTACACATCAGTACAGTATAAACTTTAAAATTTCGTTCACACACTCACTTCCGCCTGCTACAGAGTATTTTGAAACAGAAGGTCATAGGGACAGCAGAACGACCGTGTAGTTGATGTTGTTATCGGAACATTTGCTGCTATGTGTATTAGATGCATGTTTAATTAAAGAGTCCATGATAGTGATTTACGAAAGGGCTCAAGTCATGTTCTACACTAAACATTAATCTACTAAGGAAACATTAAAGTAAGTGGAGTTTGACAGTTGCCTCTTCAGGCTGCTAACGTTAGCTAACGTTAAGTTAGGCTGCATTTACATATCCTAACAGTGACCAAAGCAGCTGCTGGACCACTGACATCTTCCCAGCGGCTGCACAAACACTTTTCCTCTTACCTGGATCAGGACTTTAATGTACATCAGAGGGTGGGAGAGGACGGTGAGCCCTGATCCCAGCAATATTTGGCCACACGCGTCCGCCATTTTTGGAGAGACAGGGGAGATAGGAAGTTAGTCTTGCGTCAGAGTAGGCGATGGCGCCCATATTTTATGTAATTATAACGGTACCGCCATCTAGTGTTCTTCTTCCTAAGTACTCCGTACTTTTTTCATAATAAAGTAAATGGTACAAAGGCCATAGAAGAGCATTAGGTCCACATGGGAAAAATGTAACAAGTTCTAAGTTTAAAGTTAAAATTCTGAGGAAAAAAAGTCAGATTTCATGTGGCCCTAATCCTCATCCGTGAAAGTCAGACAGCATAGATTTCACACAACAAAAAAAGCATAAACAATAAGGAGATGAAGAAAAAATAAATTAAAATATAGACAGCATTTTAAAATGATATAGGTAGGCCTACTCTACACCAAATAAATGGGTACAATGATGTATGTTAAATAGCTACACTTTTCTTATTATGAACATGTCCCAGAGACTGCATTAAATACAAAAAAAATCTATCACATTTCTTTTAAAAAGGAAGACTTGGCAAATTCAAATGTGTGTAACGTTATATTGAATTTACCAACCCGAAATCATGAGATGTAGACTATCATGAAATAAAATCAAATCAAAAAATCAAAAACATTGCTTTCAAAATAAACAATAACATCTTTAAGACTCATGTTAATAGAGTGACCAGTGTTCCTTAAGCTATATACACCCATTACATCCCAAATTAAATAGAATGTGTAAGTAGGCTACCCAGTAGGCTACTTACAAATAGGCTAAAGCTAATTTTCCTTTCCTCTCTTCCCCTGTAGATACACAGTTCATACAAAATACTATCCTCCTTTCCTCTAAAATACTCCGTAGGGACCCAGTAAATACAAAAACACTTAATATAATTGCATAATTTTCTCTAAAATAGGCTTTCTCTGTATAGGCCATCCATTTCATTTAGACAACTTACTAAACTGCTTAGGGCACTAGCCTTATCTATCTATCTATCTATCTATCTATCTATCTATCTATCTATCTATCTATCTATCTATCTATCTAAAATTTCCAGTTGGTACTTACTTGTTCGACTGTAGCCTACATACATTCAAGTAGGAACCGGTCAGGTTTAAATGTAGGCTACTGATTTATACGACAATATGTTAGAAGAATGTACTTTATTTTGAGGTGACTTTGCCTTTAATTTTCTCAAAAACTACAGTAAAAGAACTTAATTGAATTGAAAAATGAAAGTGTGTGTGTGTGTGTGTGCCCATAGTGTCTAAATGTTGAATTGACTTACTGTTATTATTTAGGCAAAATAATAGGGACTTAAAAGCTGTGTTGTGTTTTTGATAACATTGATATGGACTGACTCAGCATGTGTTGGAGCCCACACACAATAAGGGGCACACTCTGGACTTAATTATCTCCAATGTTCTGACTATGTCCAAGGTTATGGTGACTGTTATTGCTCTCTCTTATCATTCATGTGTGTTCTTTAACCGCACTATCTCTGTGCACCCAAGTGTTCAAACAGAGATAATCAGAAAACGGTATATCACTGAGAACACAAGTGACATTTTTTTTCTTCAGCTTTTCTCCTCCACACCTGCCCTCTCTTGGGTCTCAGTCAATGAGCTCGTAGATCATTTCCATTCTAAAATTACAAATGCTATTGATGCCATTGATCACACTAAGGTGAAAGCTGTCTCTGGTAAGAAAAGATCTCCATGGAGAAATGCCACACTGGTAGGAACAGAAAAAGAGTGTCGAAAAGCTGAACGCAGGTGGTGAAAAACAAATCCCCAGGTCCATTATGACATCTATAAAGAGAGACTTCGCATTTATAATTTGTAAATGAGGAATGCAAGGCAGTCCTTCTCTGACATTATAGCCAGAAACAATAATTATTCACATGCTTTGTTTGCTACTGTCGATAGGTCACAGGTTGTTTTTTTTAGATTGCTAGACGACAGTGGGCACAACTGGAGCTGCATGTGCAAAACTCTAACCACAGTCTGCACAGCAGCTGTTCATGCGCACCAAACTGTAGTTTGTTTTTCATTGCTTGAACACAGTTTTCAAAACTCTACATTAACACTGTGGATTTTACAGCACTTTGTTTAAATGCTAACACACTGCTGCCAAAAATGTTAACCACACATTCAAAACAGAATGGATTTCAGCCCTGTGCATTTCAAACACTGCTGAATGCAATTTAAGCTCAAAGCCTAAGCAGGTGTCTTGTTTTAGGCTAGTTAGTGAACATATGCTGTATGTATATAGGGAAAGCTCAGAAAGCTTTCTTTGTAAACAAACAAATACCAAATAAGAATGAAGCAGTTATTCACTGTACTGTTCGAGAGAAACAGTGAACAGGTAAAAGAGCAAACATACCAATATGTCCAGGTAAGATGTCTGAGGTTACAATCACAGCTATGAAAAAATGTGAAAAACACTACCTTTACTGTTTTTTCAGAAAGTAATGGAGGTGTAAGCAATGGAAACCGCATACATTTTTATTTATAGATGATGCAGCTGCATGGCAACCCAGGACATCCAATGTGATGATGAAAACTTGTGGTGTGTGGTGATGCTGCAGAAAGGCTGAATTAGCCCCACAATTCTTTGTTACTATTACATACCTTTAGTTTGTAATTTTGTTTTAGTATTACGTAAATTACTAAAATATATATATTGAAGCAAACTGCTGATTTTCATTCCTTCTTGTTTATCTTAAAAACTGGTATGTTATAAAATAACAAAATATCATGTGGAAGAATTTCACTCTTTTCTTCAAAGAAAATATTGATTAGTGTGAAGTCACACAAATTATTGAAACTGTAAAGAACTAGACAGATTGGAAAACTGGGTTGGACTTTCTGGTTGGACTTTTTTGATTCCTACTTAAAGAATAGGCACTGCTTTGTGTCTATCGGTGATGACCCATCTGAGCAGACAAATATGACGTGCAGAGTTCCCCAAGGCTCCATTCTGGGGCCTCTTTCAACATCTACATGCTTCCACTTGTTCAGAGTATGGAAAACAATGCAGTGTTTGAGCTATGTTACTGGTCATGACTGTTTCCCCAAGATGGCACCTGCTTGTATACGTGAACGCTACTGTCTTTATAATCCGTCTTTTTAATAAACTGTCTGTACACTTACACAATTCTCAATGCTTCGGTTTACATGTAGGGACCCTCATTATGCTACCGTTGAAGTGTGGTGCTATTTTGAGCCTTGTTAGCGGTGTAGAAATAGCGATTTCTTTTTACTTTACCCTCTGCCCCGAAGACTAGCGTTATAAACTAATCAGCGCTAGCTTGTTTCAAGCTAGAGACACATTCAATTAGCATGAAAACATATCCCAGAGTCAGAACTAAACAGGGAGAAGCAGCGTTCAGTTTTATGCTCCACATATCTGGAACAACCTCCCCAGAAAACTGCAGGTCTGCAGCAACTCTCAGTTCGTTTAAATCAAGGCTGAAGACCTTTCTTTTTGATGCTGCCTTTCTTTAAATAATTGTTTATTTCTAATGCTGCACTGTAACTTTTATTCTCGTATTTTATTTGTTTTGATACTTTAACACACTTTGAATTGCCTTGTTGCGGGAATGTGCTATACAGATAAAGCTTACGTGCCTTGCCTTTTCATCATTACCAACTGTGACTTTAACCTTTGAGAAAACAAACAAGGATGTGATGAACGAATGAAAAGAGAGTACTGTGTTGCAGTTAAAAAAACTTTATAGAATGATCATTAGGTCCAAACTCAATGTTGAATACATGTGTATATGTATATTTATTTTTTTATAATGTGCTCATGTGGCCACTCACAGCACTTGTAGAGAGCGTTAAGTCTGGCTTTGTCGTTGCGACTCATCTCCTTAGCGTTGGCTAAGGACACGTTAGCGTTGGGGATGGGGACCATGGTGGGCTGGTTGTTCTTGGAGAAGGCGGTTCTTCAAGAGGACACGGAGCAGTTAGAAGGTGTAGAGATATTTTTATTTTATTGAAGTGCTCTTTATTATGTAGATGTGTTCTTTTATTACTAAAGAGGAAGTTTGTGCTCATTGTGGAGTTGCGTGCATATTATGAGATAGAGGGTTACAATTATCCAGAGGAAGCACACTTGCGACCTTTGTACATGGAAGAATGACTCAGCTGCACAGAATGGTTTAGCTTAAAGCTTTGATTACAGTTTATCATAGTTTAGAAATATGATTGTATGTCAGAGACTGTTTTTGTACCAGACAGAGACAACAGGAAATACCCGTTAGGTTTATGTGTGTTAGTTCAGGCGTGGTGAAAAGGTTACGAAGAGCAAGTAGAGGAAATGGAACCACCTGAAGTTTATAACACACACACACACACTTCTGCCTGGCAACGGAGATGTCATCACCCCAAAAGGAGATCATAAATAGATAGGGACATTGTTAGATGGGGCTCACAAACACTTTTTTGTTTTGATGCTAAGGAAACTTAGTCTCATTTGTGAACCCGCATGCGTTTGTAATACTTCAAATACTGTACTAATAAAAGTTACTTGACTTTATCCTATTGTCTCACCATTTGATTTAAGTGTTCTGGTTACATAGATCATCAACGAATATGCGGGGAATTAAAGATTAGAGAGATAATTGGAGTCAATTTTCTCTGGGCTTTGGGCCTTCCACTTTTTAATAAAAAAAATAAATAAAAAAATGAAATAGAGTAAAGTCAAGATTTGCTAAAACGTGGTGTTTCCCCTTGGCAGTGTGATGTTCAAGCTCTTTTTGTCCACTAGAAGGCACCAGGGACCCACCATACTTATATTGCAAACAAGATGGGAAGAGACATTTCAATTCTTCCTATATATTTATATTTTTTCAGAAAATAATGTTTTTCTTACATGTTTGAAATCAATACACAGACATAGATTTAAGTATTAATGTATCACACTCTCTGGAGGAGCAGTGAAGCCTGATGGTCGTGATGAGAACAAGGATTTGGGTAACGTGCCCCGGAGACTGTTGCCACGTGTTAGGACAGAGTCATTGATCATAGGCTAGCACACAAGCTGCTGGGGCCATGCACAGGACTACAAACAGAGATTACAGCAGGTCCTACTCTTAGTCAACCTTTTTCAAGTAGTTTCAGAGCGTTTTAAACTCACTACAACTAAGAGATTAGAGCTGTAGAGATCAATGGACTAATCGATAAGTTGTCAACTTTTTTACCTTTATTTATTCAGGGAAGGTTCACTGAGAGGAAGCTTCTCTTTTGCAGGAACACCCTTATCACATTCACACAGTTACACATTCATACCTGGAAACTGCCCAGTACAACCACAGTCTGATCTGCTGGCCACTGAGCAGCTCCACTGGAGCTAGCTATTTTGATAATCAATTAATTGTTTGAGTCATTTTTTTAATGAAAAAAGGAAAAGTTCTCTGATTCCAGGTTGTTAAATGTGAATATTTTCTATATATGTTTTGTCCCTTCTCTGTGACAGTAAATATCTTTGAGTTGTGGACAAAACAAGACATTTGAGGACGTCATCTTGTACTTTGGGAACAACTGATCAACATGTTCACCATTTTCTGAAATTTTAGAGACTAAACAACTAATTGATTAATCAAGCAAATAATCAACAGATTAGTTGACGATGAAAATAGTCTTTAGTTGCAGCCCTTTCTGAGATAGGAAAATGCCATTTGCAGTTAGCCCCCCTTTAAGAGCGGCAGAATGTGGTTCATGAGAATAAACAAAAGCAGAACTGTGAGGTCTATGAGGTTGTACATTTTAAGTGTATTTGTTCACAAGGTTCATGCATTAATTAACATTAGGCCTGCATGATTTCTTGTAGAAACAAATGCAGTTTACTGGATTTCCTCTGAAAACCATCTGAATAATAACCAGCTCCCTTACCAGACTGAACGTTTTGCAGCATGACTCTGATGTGGTTGTCCCTGTCAGAGCGGGTCTGTTCATGGTTGAAGCCCAGAGCGTGGAGCAGCTCGTGCTGCACCGTGCCATGGTAAAGGCATCCACTCCGGGCCAGAGACACCACCTGCTTCCCACCACGACGGCCAACGAAGGAGTAGCAGCTGGACAGGAGCACAGAGGAGTTGAAGAACACTGAAGAGTGAGCAAAGCTTTCGACTCAATGTCTTCTATAACATCACTTTCTTACCCATTCTGGGACTCGATGCTCAGCCAGTCGCGGTCGTTGCTTTGGGTGGGCCTGAAGCGGATGCAGGAGAAGGAAGAGAAGGACTCCAGTCCACGGATGATGATAGCCTTTTCCCGGTCGGCTGCCAGGACACAACATTTAGCTTCTTACCATCCCACAGCACACAATATTTAGCTTCTTACCATCCCACAGCACACAACATTTAGCTTCTTACCATCCCATGGCACGAGAACAACACAACACAATATTGGACAACTTTTATTTTCTTGACATTACATTTGAAAAAGACAACCTATTGTTCCAAACAGCACATTCCATTAAAGAGCTGCTGTTAAAGAGCTATTTTCCGAAAAAACTGTAGCTGTCATATTTCACGGAACCCGCATGAGTACGGTTTTCATGTTCCAGTTGTTCAGCCTCAGAGGTTGACCGTTCGCCTGAGATCAGTAAAGTAGACGGCTCTGCAGAGCCGTGTATTATTACGACTTTATGACATTTCATAAACAGCTGAAGGAGCGGCGGTGCACCGCAGCGGAAACCCTGCGTGTGCACGTGTGATGCTGATGTTGCGCGATGTAAATCATGCGGCGCCCGAGTGCATTTGACCGGCATGAAATCGGCATATGTCAGACTGACTGACCGGTCGCCGGTCATGACCGATCACGTGAAAATCGGCCACCAGCTGGTCAATCGGTGCATCTCTACTTTTTAATATTTTTTTTTTACTTTAAAAAATTAACAATAATTTGGTAGCCCCCCTGCATTGACTCTGAGGACTCCCTAGGGGTCCTGGACCTGCTGTTTAAGATCCCTGACCTAGGTGATTACATTTCAGGAGAACATAAATGTCTGTATCAACTTTCATGGCAATCCATCTCATAGTTGTTGAGACCTATCACTTAAAGCTAGGGCCGAGCATAATGCGTTAATTTTTTTTAATCGAATTAATCGCATGCCGCCATTTATTAATTTATTTTCACTTCACTCGGCTTTGCGTCGTGCCTAACAGGATACTATTTTGCCGTACTTCCTCGTAACACATCCTGCTGCTGCAGGAATAGCAGCGCGGATTTCGGTTCCTCATTCTGGTGCCACTGATATGTCTGCACTTCTCTCTGATGCTCTGAAACAGACGTTACAGGAAACAGAAACACCGCTGCACGTGACGCTAGTTAACACTACACTCAACAGCAGCTAATGTTAGCCTACCGCTAGCTAGTAGCTGGATTAAACACGGTTGCAATGCTGACAGCTAACGCTAAACGTGTAAAGTGTGACTGTATTTCACTGTAGAGGATTCAACACCGGGATGTAACAATCTGCAGCTGCTGTTGTCGGAAAAACACAGACGGTGCGTTCAATGAAACTGGTAATTTACAGCCTTGTGGTGCATTCAAAGTTGTTGTTAAATGCCCTTTTCCCATCTGGTGGTTGTTTTTGTCATTCAACAGCTATTTACTAGTGAAATAAGTTATTGTTATAGTGATTACATTATTGTTAAACATTTAATTTTGACGATATGGCCTTAGCAATAAACAAGCCATTCTTTAATGTCACCAACTGTTCAGTACCCTTCTTTTTTTTAACTTTCTTAAAAAGTATCGGTTCAGGCACCGTTAAGGCACTGGTACCGTTTTAAAAGTACCACTTTAGCACCGGTATCCAAACCAAACAATACCCAACCCTAATATTGACTCTAGATTCAAATGTGTGACTAGATTAAATATATAATAAACAAATACAAATCTTAAAATCAAGTTCATAAAGTCACTTTCTTTGCATTCATTTGATTCCCAATCAAGATCCACTGGTAAGAATGGCTTTCCATTGTTAATATGTACTTAAAAACTGTTCTGAAATGCAAAATAATAGAATTTTAATAATATGATAAACATGCGATTAATCACGATTAACTATAGAAATTCAACGATTAATCACGATTAAGAAAATGTAATTGTTTGACAGCCCTACTTAAAACCACAAATGTCAACCCTGCTGGTGGCACTGGAGGATAAAATTCATCACCAGTCAGCAGGATTCATTGTCCGGAGATCATGAATTTCTGATCCATATTTTTGATAGTAACAACATATTTCAGTCTGGACCAAAAAAATCTGTGGGACCAACAGACTGACATTGCCATCTGAAGAGCTCCGTTGCTAGGATAGCTGAAAACAATTCTACAGCTAATCAATAACTAAGTGGGAGTAGGAGACAATAGTATGTTCTAATGAATGTGTTTGACACATCTGATATAGCATTATCTTGTCACACATGCAACACAAAGCTGATTCACTGCTCTTTTTACTTGGCAAGAATTGTCACTTTTGCACTAATATATATGCACCTATATATTTTAAATATATTTTGTACTTATTGGACTTGTTTTTAATTATATATACAATGTGTCAAATGTAGCTGGAAATAATGAAATCTCATGATAGTGACATTGGAGGAAGAAGTACTCATCTCTCATCATTTACTTAAGTAAAAGTAGCAACAATGTAGAAATACTCTGTTACAATTAACATACCTTTAAGTATGCCATAAGTATTGACATCAAAATATACTTAAAGTATCAAAAGTCAAAGTACTCATCATGCAGAATGGCCCTTTTCAGAATAATATATATTATTGGATTATAATTATTGATGCATTAATGAGTAAACATCACTAATATTATAGCTGGTAAAGGTGGGGCTTATTTCAACTACTCCATATATTGCTGGGTAGCTTAATCCATTATATCATAACTTATTAGTTGATTTGTATTTTGTTTGAATCTTATTCTGCAAAATAACTAATAATATAATGTGATCAAATAAATGAAGAGGAGTAAAAAGTATAATGTTGGCTCCCAAATTGTGGTGGAGTAGAAGTATAAAGTTCCAAAAATGGAAATAAGTAAGTACAAGTCCCTCAAAATTGTACTCGAGTAAATGTCATTAAGGCAGTCTCAGACAATGTTTGTCTTTTTAAATAACATTTTTTTTCTTCAAATAGTCAATGTTCCTGTTTTTTTGGAAGAACTTTGCAAGACTGTGTGTGAGGCAAACACATATTGCAACTGTGCCCACACTTTTGGAGAAGTAATATAAACACAAAAAGGCTTTCACAACTCTGCACCTCTGATTCTAACCACACAGAGGGGTTGTGAAAACACCAATTAGAGAAAAAGTATTCAACGTTTTCAGGACCCACACATGCGCAGTAGCCTACAACAGCGGGGGCAGGGAGTTGCTGAATCCCTACAAGGCTCATGGACCTTTTTCACAGCAGACATTTTGACTTGTCATAGTAGGAAAAGCACAGCTGAAATTGATAACCTTTACCATAGCTCAATTCCATCAAGTGTCCCAGTAAGCTATTTCAGTGAGTCAGCATGCACAATACCAGGGCCTCTCCTAAGTGGAATGCAGCCATCATTAATGGTTTTAAATACACCTGTGCTTTTCCTACTATGACATGTCAACATGTCTGCCGTGAAAAAGGTCTATTGATTGCGGTTCACTGGCTAGAGGTGTCTTGCCAAAAACTGATCATCTGCCAAAAAGTCATTGCTGTCTACCCTACATGCAAATGATGAAATAGGGGGCATGCTGAATCTCTAGATGAGCCGCAGCTGAGCCACGACTGATTGAGCCGTGCTGCAACATGTGTTTGCAGGTTGGGGTTCTTGTAGTCTTGCTTTGCCAGTCCAGACACACAGCGCTGCGGAGGATGGTCTGGCTAGTCCACACAGCATTCCGGGATGGGAGAAAAACGTGCTTTAGTTTATTGGTATTTCTTTAAACCAATCACAATTGTATTGGGTGGTGCTAAGCGCCGGACGGAGCAATGGTTCTGCTGCAAAATAGCCTCGGGAAGGAACCTGTTTTGGTGGAACATGTGTACGTACCAAAAGTTGTTTTAGTGGTGCAACAGAGAACCCAGATTGGACAGATAGTCTTAGCTAGCTGTCTGGATTTACCCTGCAGAGATCTGAGGAGCAGTTAACCATAGTCCTCAGAAATCTACCAGAGTTTAGAATTCCAACACAAAGGAAGGTGACTGACATCCGGATGAAAAGAGTGAAATCCGGTGAAATTTCTGGCGGCACCGGAGCAATCTGCCATTGTTTTTCTCACTACTTACAGTACGTACGTACTTTACAGGCCAGAACTGATCAATAACAGCACCTTATTGATACGTATCTAAAATAACCAAATATGAAACAATAATACAGTGAAGTGATTAAAGCTTAGATCGGGCCCAAAATATCAAGACCGACCCTACCCGGCTCGGGCTTGATAGCCTGTCTGGAGCCCGGCCTGGAGCCCGGCCTGGAGCCCGGCCTGGAGCCCGGCCTGGCCCCACACATTAACTGTAATTATGAGCCCGAGCCTGATTTAAAACCGACAATTTTTTAATAATAAGTGGGCCGTTATAAGTGACGTTCTCGACTTCAATTCCAAGTTTGAACTACAGAAATATGTTTAGAATTATCTTAATGAATAATGCAACAAGGACAAAGCATGTAAACTGCGTTGTCTGTTTATTCAGAATGGAATGGATCGCAAATGGATCCGAATGAAGAAACGTAAAAAAAGACGCATTTCTCTGTGAGGGCTTGCCTCGTCCTCAGGAGTATGCTTGGAGAAGTAACAAAAGAGGACATTGAAGGCTGACTATCATCTTTTCTGCCACGGCGAGCCTGCTTCAGGTGTCTGTTCATCGTCAAAGTGCCCGTTTCTTTGCTGTCATAGGCGAGCAGCACTTAATGCACTCGACAAAGCCGACACACATGCTGTCACTGCCCACGACTTGTTTAAAATGGTTCCATACCTCCGACTTTCCTCCAAACTTGCTCAAAGTTAATTCTCCTATTTTTATTTATTTATTTATTTTTTTACATCTTCAAGCTCCATGTTTCACTTAAGCTACACAATACAGGACAGCAGGCCCGGTGTGCTGCGTGCGAGTGGAGGACCCGCGGGTCGGGTTGGGTAAGGTTCGGGCAGAGAATCTAAACTCTTGAAGTGATTTATTTAATATAACATGACATCATTGTCCTTTCTGTCCAAATACTTTTATTATCAAAATGTGTGTTGATTTGGAAGGCATTGTGAGCTATTTATCAAGTTTTTTACTGAACTTGTACGGTCTTTTCAGTCCTGCCCGACCCGCCTATCACTACTTTACTTTCAAGAAGGGTTCAACCTAAAAAAGTCTCTTTATCATATTTTGGGATAACTGTGTGTAAAATGATGCACAGGACATGTGGAATATTTCTATTTGGTCTAGTGCTGCAACCATAAAAAACTTTACATCTCTTTGTTGTGAATGCCCTTTTTTCAGCTTTAACTGAGATCTGAGATATAAAAAGAAGTAAAAAAAATGAAAGAAGAAATAAAAACATGCCTTTCTGCCCATTTATACCTTGAGATTACTAAATTAGGCTGTTTTTTAATGTTGCAATCTCAAACGAGATACATGTTTTGTCAGTTGATTAATTCATTTAACCTTTTCATTATATATCATTGACTGTTAAAATGTGTTATCTGCTCCTGCCTGAAGACAGACAGCCGGAAACAAAGCCCACATCTTACACAAACTACTGTCTCTTCTAAGTAATACCTACCACTTCCAGTTTATCAGAATTTGTCAACATGTCTTTGGTGAGCAGTATGCCCTATTAGGATGAAAGTGAGTTGGCTTTCCCACCTATATAAGTGGGAACACTTGTGTTTCCCCAGGTTCTTTCTGAGTCTGCTGCTGCTGTCCTATAACCATGATGCTCCAGGCGGCTGTGCTCAGCGTCCTCTTCTTCTCTGTCCACAGTTTTACTCTACAGGTAAACCTCATCAGATACTTTACATGCATATGGACAGACAGACAGTTTCTCAATAATGAGATAAATACAACAATTTTATGACAATTTGAAATGAAATGTAATACATTCAGAAATTTTACAGTGCATAATTACATTTTTCTTCAATAATAATGTATACAATGTTTAGCAGTATATTCACTGACTGCTCAACGTACAGTATATAGGATCTTTTTTTTTATTTAATTGTGGGGAAAATGATATGGAAACTGTTTGTAAATAAATACTGTTTATAATTAGGAAATTATACGGAAGCCATGAAAGGCAAGGTGGAAAGAAATTGCGGGCAATGTTGGCCATGATCTCCTATGTAGGAGATACAATTTAAGATAATATCTCCTACAGAGGAGGGAGCTACACTTAGGTTTTGGCCAACACTGCCTGCTATTTTTTCATCTTCAGGGCTTCTGTAAACTTGCAAAAAGCAAAATGTGATTTTGTCTTTCTTTTTATACTTTGTAGTGCATTACATTCCAATACAGGGACAATTATAAATATATATATAGAGAAAGAAATAATCACATTTTGCTTTTGCAATTTTACGAAAGCCCTGAAAGGCAAGGTGAAAATAAAAAAAACATGGGAATGTTGGCCAACATCTAATTTTATCTCTCCTACATGGGAAATATCTCAAACTTTGTAGATAAACTTTAAGATAATACATCATACATACGAGATTTTTTTTCACCTTGCCTTTCAGGGCTTCTGTAAACAAAAAGCAAAATGTGATTTTTTCTTTCTTTAGTAATGGCATTCAACCAATCTGGAAGAATCTCGTTTAGACTGGCAAGACTAGGAAGGCCCTCAGAAATGCCAGCGCAGCCTATTCCTCATCATTAATAGAAGAAAATAAGAACAATCCAAGGTTTCTTTTCAGCACTGTAGCCAGGTTGACAGAGAATCACAGCGCCGTGTATTCCTATAGCTCTGAGTAGATAACTTCATGGGCTTCTTTAACGATAAAATTATAACAGAGATAAAATTAATCACCTCCTGCCCTCAACTTCTAACGGTTTATCATTAAATGCAGGAACGCTAGACACAGCTTTAAGACCTGACGTATACTTAGACTGCTTTTCTTCTATTGACCTTCACCAATTAACACAAAAGATTTAATCAGCTAATCCATCTACCTGTCTCTTAGATCCCATCTCAACTAGGCTACTTAAAGAAGCTTTATCCTTGGTTAACACTTCGTTACTAGATATGATCAATATGTCTCTATTAACAGGTTATGTACCACAATCATTCAAAGTAGCTGTGGTAAAACCTCTTCTTAAAAAACCGACTCTCGATCCTGAGGTCCAACTATAGACCGATATCTTATCTCCCCTTTCTCTCCAAGATCCTTGAGAAGGTAGACACTAATCAGTTATGTGACTTTTTACATAACAATAGTTTATTTGAGGATTTTCAGTCAGGATTTAGAGTGCACCATAGCACAGAGACGGTACTGGTGAAAATGTCCTCCTAACTGCTTCAGACAAAGGACTTGTCTCCGTAATTGTCTTATTAGATCTTAGTGCTGCATTCGACACTTTTGACCATAGCGTCCTGTTACAGAGACTGGAACATTTAGTTGCCATTAAATGAACCACACTAAGCTGGTTTGAGTCCTATCTATCAGATAGATCACAGTTGGTTCATGTTAATGATGAATCCTCCAGAGACTCTACAGTTATCCATGCTGTTCCTCAAGACTTGGTGCTTGGACCAATTCTATTCACCTTATATATGCTTCCTCTAGGCAATATTATTAGGAAACACTCTATTAATTTTCACTGTTATGCCGATGATACCCAAGTATACCTTTCAATCAATCCAGATGAAACCAGTCAGTTAGTTAAACTTCAAGCATGCATTAAGGACATAAAATCGTGGATGACCTACAATTTCCTGTTGTTTAACTCAGACAAAACTGAAGTTATCGTGCTAGTAGATAGATAAATAGATAGATACTTTATTCATCCTGAAGGAAATTTTAGTCTCTCGAGTCATAGTTCTATTATCTTTATTGTTACTATACCTGCCACTGTTCATCATTCCAACTGCTATAATTATTATGAATCACATTTCTCTATATCTGTATTAGTGTCTGTGTCCAAACTGGCAGTGACATATACCGCCCACAAAGATGCTGGGTCTGTCCTAGGTTTCTGTCTAAAAGGAAGTTTTTGCACCAAATACTTGCTCGTGGGAAATAGTTGGGTCCTTGTTAATTATAGTAATATAGAGTATGGACTAGACCTACTCTATCTGCAAAGTGTCTTGAGATACAGTAACTCTTGTTATGATTTGATACTATAAATAAAATTGTATTGAAATTCTTTCTTTTTATACTTTGTAGTTCGTGAATTGAGTGCAGAATTGCAATAAATAGGCTTTCTCTGCCTTAAAAGAAGTCCATATGATAGACTAGTCCATATAACAACTAGTTTTTAAAGTTTTCACCATGCTTTCTATTTCTCCCTACATGCTATCTCTACAGAACCAACCACAGTAGTCTCAAATCAAAGTCAATTCACTAATGAAACTAAGATCTATCTGAACTTAGAAGCCAATTTTCACATCTAGATCAATTTAATTGTATTTAACCAATGTTTACTTTGTGTCTTATTACAGGCTCCTTTTGCAAAGTGTAAGGCGAACTCTAGTAAGACTTGGCTACTTTTCAGACATAACAATTCTGTAAAAATATAGTTGTGCATCGTGTAACTGATACATGACCAAATTGTTTGTACTCCACAGGCAACACCGTTGAAGATGACGATTTCAGTGTGTCCACGTTGTTGGAGAAGGCCAATGTTAATCTTGGTATGTTCGTTTCCACTGCAACTGCTTTATTCGATGACATTATCCCTCCAGCGGCAAATGTACAATAACAATAATCTTACCCTAAATATATAAATAATAAATAATGCTGGTGTTACAGTACATACCTGTAGTATACAGCAGAGATACTGCATTGTGGAAGAAGAGCTTATATAAGACCCCAGATTTGACGGGTTTTTAACAGCAGTTAAATCAAGAGAATGAAATGCAGTACAAAAAAGAGATGAAAACATTTACTTGATCTGATTGATGTCATTTTGCAGGAAAGAACCTTGATGACCCTCTGGTGTTATTTGGAGACATAGCAGTGCCAACAGGTCTACAGAACGCTGATCCCTGCACAGCACGAGGCTGCCTGTGGCCTAAAGCCACCGACGGCAACGTCTACGTACCCTACCGCATCTCCAAAAAGTACTGTGAGTACTGAAGCCTTGGCTTTTACTTTGCATCTATATTAGTATTCAGCAGTAAATAATAGCCCAGCAGTAGCAGTATAGTAGAAGTAGTAGCAGTAAAGGCAATAGTAGTAGCAATAGCAGTGGTAATTAATCAATTAGTTGTCAACTATCAAATGAATCCCCAACTATTTAGATAATCAATTAATTGGTTTGAGTCATTCAGCCAGTCAAAATTCTCTGATTCCAGCTTCCTAAATGTGAATATTTTCTAGTTTCTTCTCTCCTCTGTGACAGTAAACTGAATATCTTTGGGTTGTGGACAAAATGAGACATTGGAGGACGTCATCTTGGGCTTTGGCAAACACTGATGGACATTTTTTTTCTGACATTTTACAGACCGAACAACTAACCATACAACGATATGGGTCCTTTGTTCCGACCCTCTAATACTGTTGGTCCACAGGAGCGTTTTCCGTGAACATACCTTAAACAGAAAATGTTGGTCACGGTCTTTAACGTTCTGAAACGGTCACAGTTTGGTTAGGTTTAGGCCCAAAAAGTAATTGAAAAAACATGGTGGCTTGGGTTAAAATCATACGTTCAAAGTCACTTCCGTAAAAGTTAAAGTAAAGTAAAAAAAAACTCACCTTCTACTTTTCAACGGGGACTCAAACCCTGCTTTCATGGGTGAAAGTCCTCAGGTTTGTTTGACCCTTCCACCACCCCAACATGCCTCAACCTACCTCCTTTTTTATTAATTTTTTATTGATGCTTAAAGACAAAAAATACACAAAACATCATTCACTGCCATGGTATGACAATACAGTTTTCCATACAAAAACAAGACACAGAAAAAAAACTAAAAAACCAAAAAAAAACAACAGAACACATACAAAACAAAACAAAACAAAGAGGAAAACTGTTCAGGATTTCTAGACTGTGTAGAGGAGACACAGAAGCCGATCATTTTTTTGGTTATTTTTAATTATATGAAGTGATTTAAGGAGCAAATCTATTTCTAACTTAGATACCTGGAAGGAAAGCTGTCCCTTTAGCTTGCAAAACAAAAAAGTTCACTACATATTCCAAAGTGTTATTATCAGGATTATCATAATAAAAAAGAAAATCTTTTACGCTAAGAGAGTAAGGTGGCTATTGAAGTCACTAAGAAATGTTTTAGTTTTCTCACATTAAAAAAATAGATGTGATAGTGTTTCATCCATATCACCACAGAAGGAACAAGCACTACTTATGTATGCATATTTGGCTACAGTAACATTCACGGGGTCAATAGATTAAAAATAACGTGACATTTACACGAACTGCCGTGAGACCGGGTTGGTATATTTTATGAAGAATTTTGAATTGAACCTCCTTCACTTTATTTGCAATGCAGTATTTACCAGGTAACAACATAGCTCTTTTCCAGTTAATATCAGGAATTAAAGATTAAAGATCCCCAGTAGAATTTCCCTCTTTTTCTAAATTGAAAGATCTGACGAATATATTTATTATCACATTTTTTGTCTACCACATCAATCCCATTCAGAATTAACTTATGTTGTGTTACATTGTCCAAACCAAAAGACAGGTGACTTTTCATGAGATGGATTAAAACCCCTTAGGGATAGCTTTAACTCAACCTACCTCCTTGTGTAAATTTGACACTCCTACTTTGACACCTTACTTCCTGCTTTGCTCACATCATAACTACCGCGGCCACTAGAGGGCTCGTTGCTATAAACATAAATATAAGCCTTAATTGCTGCTTGAACAAACAACCTTTGGGAGCATATTTAGGGGCAGGACAGTCTCAGCAGTAGAAATTGTAGTACCAGAATAGTAATAGGAGTTGTAATAAAAGTAGTAGTATAGTAGTCTACTTCTAAAAGTGGTAAAAGTCCCCTGTTAATGTTATGGCAGAGTGAATTCATGTTATGTCAAGCCGTGCGAGAGAGAAAAACCATCGTCGAAGGCCTGCGGTCATTTGCTGAGTCCACTTGCATCCGCTTCACCCCCTTGGCTAACGGACAAGAGGACTTTGTGGACATCCAGTCACGCGATGGGTATGGACCACACAATGCGCATATCACATATGACTGCACGAATACACAGTCAGTTAAAAGTTTGGCTTACTTCTATCTTTCAGGTGTTTCTCATATATTGGGCGTCGTGGTAGAGGCCAGGTAGTGTCTTTGATGCGCCAGGGCTGTGTTTTCCAGCATATCATCCAACACGAGCTGCTCCACGCCCTGGGCTTCAACCATGAACAGAGTCGATCCGACAGGGACCAGCATGTTCGCATCCTGCTGGAGAACGTCGAGCCTGGTGGGTCGAGTTACAGACTTTCTTATCTATAGATGGAGTTTTAGTAATGCTTTTACAAAATATACCAAACAACCAACAATGGGGTCTTACAAATAATACAATTGGCCTTTATGACGTTTAAGCTCTGAACTTTTAAGTGAAAAATGTTACGTACAAATAAACAAATTAAAATATAACTTCATCATATCATCGTAAGTGGAATACAGTAGCTAGGAATCTGAATTACGCGACGCATTCTCACGAATTCATATGATATCGTACGAAAACATATGCACAATTCATATGATATCCTACAAAATTAGCTAATGCCGACCTGTCACGGGTTGACCAGTCGCATGACAGTCAAGTTTAGCTGTCTTTACAGTTAAATTTAGCTGAGAAAAGCTTACTGTGAGCTACCGTGAGGTGCCGGTCCTTTCAGGGGCTTTTGCAGTTAAGTTTAGCCGACAAAATTCATCATGCTGCGATTTAGATTTAGGCACCAAAATGACTAGAAAAGATTGTGGTTTGGATTAAAATACTCATCGCCTTAAGTACATGGCCCCCTTAAGTACATGAACACCCATTTCAAGGGTGAAAGTCTTGTGTTTTCCCCTTAACTTCTTCAAGGACCTAAACTCTGCTCCCCTGCTTAAAAGCCCTGCGCTTTGTAACCCACCCGTCCTCCAACGACCTCCTCCCTATGCGGACCATGTCAGTCTTACACAGCAGCCGTCAATGTGGGGCATACAGTAATAAATATGTGGAATACATACAAATTACAGTGCTTTACGTTTCGTAGCTGTCTACAAATTGGTTTGTGAGAACAGCTTAACATATATGCTTATGAAGACCTCTAGAACAAGCAACCATGTGTACAGAAATAATTACATGTAGTTTCCTGCAGATACTGTAACTATTCACACATTTCACTTACTGCACTTTTCAGCCATTTTGACTGGCAAGCTGTAAGAAAAACATGTATTGTGCTCGCCTGCAGGAGAGGAGCACAATTTCGATAAGGTCAAAACAAGGAACCTTGGCACTCCCTATGACTACGGCTCTGTCATGCACTACACAAGGTAGCATTCACTCACTGAACCTAATTATAATATACAACAACAATGTAATTATGCAACTATGAAATCATGTTATACTGTATTTACATATATTACGCTACAAAGCTCAGTTTGTTCCGTAAAGTTAAAAAAACTCACAGTTTACTTTTATTTTCAAATTGGTCTCCTGGGTGAAAGTCCTGTTTGTTTGACCCACCACCCCAACGTACCTCCTTATATTGAAGTTTGGAGCTGTTATACTGTGTCCCCTTAATTCCAGTTTTGCTCCCTTCATAACTACTATAACCACTAGAGGGCGATGCCACTATACACCTGTAAATATGAGTAGTAATTGCTGCTTGAAAAAACAAACTGGGCGGGGGAGGACAGCCTCAAACACTGTCCATGAAAACATAGGGGGGGATTATGTACTAAAAGGACTATAACTTGATTTTTCTAGAACTCAGACTGTTATAGTCCAATATTAGCTTTAGATTAAAGCTTTAATGCATAATTCTTTGATATTAATGAATGTCCGTTACATTCAAGCCATTGCCAAATGAGTTGCTAAAAAGCTAATTAAGCTCCACACAACCTCTGTGTCCTCCTTGGCTACTAGCCACTGCGTGGAGGTGGGGGGGGTGCGCAATCAGGTAGGCTTGTATGATATGGACGTGCCAGTCAACAGTGTTGTTGTCATTACTTAAAATTTCTCATGGGGGTGGCAGAAACTACGCACTATAGCTTTACTTCTATTTTTAGAATGCCTTTTTCACAAAGGATAGGATTTTGTCCCTAAATCACTTACAATCTCTTCACGCCCAGTATGGATCCATACATCAGGTTTTCGTGGTTATTCAACAGTACAGGTGTACAGTTTAAACCTCTCATCACTACTGTGTATTTGCACCATAGGTTTGCCTTCTCTCGCAACTGTAACCCAACCATCGTTCCCATCCCTGACAACAATGTAGCCATTGGCAGAGCCACCCAGATGAGTCCTACTGACATCCTTCGGGTGAACCTGCTGTATGAATGCAGTACGTACCTTTTTACCCATATAGCCTACCATCTCCCTAACTAAATAACTTCCTATATACTTGTTTTTGTATCTGCAGTGTATTTTCTCTGAGTTACTTACATTCTCACTACATTCTCGCCTGTCTTCCTTCCTGGCTTTTCGCCTACCAACTGTACTCTCTCATGCAGTCTTTCTACTGATAAAATTGACAGACTAGGTCAGACTGAACAGATACCTAGGAAGGTCAAAACATACTTATGTTCATGTGCATTGTAGCAGTACTGTATAGGAATCAAGCAGCTTTTACAGATTTTGCTTTCTTTCTGAATTCAGAACGTCACCTGAAACCTGTGCAAAAAAGCCACTTCCTCTAGAAATGAAAGTAAGTTGTGGGTTCTGAACATGCTACAGGCTATCCTCAATGTGATCTAACTTAAGTATAATAATACAGATCGAAGTTTCCCTCTTTTTATGTGTTTAGTAGCTTTTATTTATTGAGTCATCATACATTTTGTTGTTTTTCTGGCATTTTGCCGTTATATGTCAGATAAAAACAGGAAACATGAATGTAAGAAAGGGAATCCACCGTAGCACCCGGGCACGACAGACCCCCCCTAGGACCTAAAGGAAAGGAGAGGGAAAAAGAAACAGGGGAGGGAGGGGCACAGAATACGAGAGCGAATGACAAGAGAAGGTTAGGTGGGTATTTATAGAATACTGGAAGAGGCGTGTTTGAGGTGCGGCCCTGCTCCTGAAATTATGCTAGGTAGCTTCAATTATGTGCATCCATGTTTCCTGTTAGTCAGACTGTTAGTCTGGATCGACGACAATTCATTTCCAGGATAATTGCCAGAACATTGGGTGGTGGATGTTCCGGCGATGTGTGTTGCCGCTGTCTGTTCCGCTGCACTTCGAGCTAGCAAGCTACACGCTAAAAATGGCAAGTTTTAAAGAAAATTTGGACCGTGCAACAAGGCAGGCATGCTTGGTTCCTTTCTGGAAATGATTGTAAAGATTGACAAAGAATATGTTTACGGTATTTACTTTCTAACTGGGACGTTTTGGGACCAATTGGTGGGATTGCTAGGGATAAAATACACGCGACGATACACTGGTAAGAGCAAATGAGGTTTAACCATGTATCCAGCTAATTTATATAGCTCACGTCACTGTGTTGTGTAAACAGTTCACTAATTCATTCAACCAACACTAATATTGCGGGGTGCAAATGTTTTACCAAAACAAGTTCCTTCCTGAGATTATTTTGTAGAGCTACTGTCTTTGCGACCGGAGCTTAGCGCCGCCCAAGACGATGGTGGATTGGTTTAAAGGAATACAAACAACCCAGAGTGTATTTTTCTCTTAGCCAGAAATGCATGTGTGGAGGGGCCAGACCTTACTCTGCAGTGCTTTGGAGATTAGCGCATTATGAAATTGCTTCCTTAAGTTAGTAAGAGTCTGTTTGCAAAACCCTGCGGTGGAAAGCATAAAAATTACTCAAAACAATAGTAGGGAAAGAAAAGAAAAAAGAAAAGGGCTTAAGATGGTCGTCTTAACCACAAGACCATCAAGACAGAATTCAGTTTTTTTTACTCACATAACTTCAAGTGTCTTACGGTATGTGCATGCCCATTAGTGTGTGTGTTTGTGTGTGTGCACATATTACATATATGTACAGTGGTGTGAAAAAGTGTTTGCCCCCTTCCTCATTTCCTGTTCCTTTGCATGTTTGTCACACTTAAGTGTTTCGGAACATCAAAACCAATTTAAACAAAAGTCAAGGACAACACAAGTAAACACAAAATGCAATTTGTAAATGAAGGTGTTTATTATTAAAGGAGAAAAAAATCCAAACCATCATGGCCCTGTGTGAAAAAGTGATTGCCCCCCTTGTTAAAACATACTATAACTGTGGTTGTCCACACCTGAGTTCAATTTCTCTAGCCACACCCAGGCCTGATTATTGCCACACCTGTTCACAATCAAGGCATCACTTAAATAGGAGCTGCTTGACACAGTAAGGTCCACCAGAAGATCCTTAAAAGCTACACATCATGCCGAGACCCAAAGAAATTCAGGAACAATTGAGAAAGAAAGTAATTGACATCTATCAGTCTGGAAAGGGTTATAAAGCCATTTCCAAAGCTTTGGGAATCCAGCGAACCACAGTGAGAGCCATTATCCACAAATGGCGAAGACATGGAACAGTGGTGAACCTTCCCAGGAGTGGCCGGCCGCCCAAAATTACCTCCAAGAGCGCAGCGACGACTCATCCAAGAGGTCACAAAAGACCCCACAACAACGTCCAAAGAACTGCAGGCCTCACTTGCCTCAGTTAAGGTCAGCGCTCATGCCTCCACCATCAGGAAAAAGACTGGGCAAAAATGGCCTGCATGGCAGAGTTCCAAGGAGAAAACCACTGCTGAGCAAAAAGAACATCAAAGCTTGTCTCACTTCTCCAGAACACATCTTGATGATCCCCAAGACTTTTTGGGACAACATTCTGTGGACCGATGAGACAAAAGTGGAACTCTTTGGAAGGTGTGTGTCCAAGTATATCTGGCGTAGAAGGAAACACTGCATTTCATAAAAAGAACATTATACCAACTGTAAAATATGGTGGTGGTAGTGTGATGGTCTGGGGCTGTTTTTGCTGCTTCAGGACCTGGAAGACTTGCCGTGATAAAAGGAACTATGAATTCTGCTGTCTACCAAGAGATCCTGAAGGAGAATGTCCGACCATCTGTTCGTGTACTCAAGCTGAAACGAACTTGGGTTCTGCAGCAGGACAATGATCCTAAACACACCAGCAAGTCCACCACCGAATGGCTGAAGAAAAACTAAATGAAGACTTTGGAGTGGCCTAGCCAAAGTCCTGACCTGAATCCTATTGAGATGTTGTGGTATGACCTTAAAAAGGCCGCTCATGCTCGAAAACCCTCTAATGTAACTGAATTAGGACAATTCTGCAAAGATGAGTGGGCCAAAATTCCTCCAGGACGCTGTAAAAGCCTCATTGCACGTTATCGCAAACGCTTGGTTGCAGTTGTTGCTGCTAAGGGTGGCCCAACCAGTTATTAGGTTTAGGGGGCAATCACTTTTTCACACAGGGCCATGATGGTTTGGATTTTTTTTCACCTTTTAATAATTAACACCTTCATTTACAAATTGCATTTTGTGTTTACTTGTGTTGTCCTTGACTATTGTTTAAATTGGTTTGATGTTCCGAAACACTTAAGTGTGACAAACATGCAAAGGAACAGGAAATGAGGAAGGGGGCAAACACTTTTTCACACCACTGTACATATTAAATATGTACATATTTTTGAACAAATTCCCTTTTTTCCCAACAGGAAATCTAGAGCAAATGAGGCAAACTGTTGCAACGTTGTACAAGCAACACCAGAAATGCATTTTGTGCTTAACGAATGTGCTTTAATTTAGAATTTGATCAAATTAGCTTGCATGCTGTCCTAATGAGAAATGAGGTGTCCAATGACATCATCACAAATGTACACTTACACAAATAACTACTTGTGAGCTTGATTATATACTAATAAAGAAACCATGCTTATTCACATCATAACCTCAGCCTGTGTCTGTTTGTTTTATTGTGACCTGAGAAGATACCATAACAGCTAGCAAGTTTTTATTTTTTAGAGTTTTTGTTTTAGTTTTTCACATTATTCACATATAATACACAAATACAGAACAATACATTCAAACAAGAAAGTTCAGCTACAGCTTTCACTCAGAGGAAAGATACAGTGGTTGAACCAAAATACAGACAGCTGAGGGTTCACACACTGAAACAAAGTGCACACTTCTCCACTGCATTCTGCTGCAGACATTTGAACTCACCTCGGATCTGCTGTGTGGACTTGTGCAGCTGAGGTTTCACTCCAGGTTTTTATACATGTTCAGCTGGGTCACTGAGCCCAAATATGGATTATCTGGTTACTGAGAAAGCCCAAGAATCAGCTAAACTCACAGGCTTATCAGTCACATATGGTTCAGACACATCCATGTGAATATGTTAACAACCAGGGCTGTTGGAATGTATTCCGAAAGTCGAATATAATTCGAATAGTAAAAAAAATCAATATTCAAATGCTGAAATTACTATTCAAATGTCTATTTTTGCAATAAATGTGTTGGCTAACGTCAGCGAATCTCGCTCTTCTCGTGTAAAAACGAAATGCTTTTGTTGTGTTACGTCTGATGAACAATAAAGTTAGCAGGATTGGGCAACACAAGGCATTGTGAGATCTTAGGGCACAGAGCTATGGATGGACACAGGTAATACAGGTGTATGCTCCATTATGGGGAGGAGTGTCCTCAATCACACCAGGTTCATTTAATAAAACACAATGGAAGGCAGAGTGAAAAGACAGGAAACATGAATGTAAGAAAGGGAATTCACCGCTGTCAAACTAAGTTCTCTCCAAAAAACAACAAAAAACTTCGAGCTAGCAAGCTACACACTGAAAATAGCAAATTTTGAAGAAAATTTGGATTGTGCAATAAAGGCAGGCCTGCTTGATTCTTTTGAGAAATTATTGTAGAGATTGACAAAGAATATGTTTACGGCATTTACTGTCTAACTGGGATGTTTTGGGACTGATTGGTGGGTTTGCTATGAATAGCAGGATAAAGGAGTGACGTAACTAACTGTGCGCTCCATTTAAATGTAGGGCGGGAATGTCCCCCCCCGACAGTCAGATTGAATTACTTGACTAAGCAGCAAATACAAGCAATTTCATCAGTGGGTCATATGCTGAATCACCATTGTTTAGACTTACTCTTTGATATATAGGAACTTAACAGACAATAAACTAGATATAAATGTTAGGGTAATGGTACTAAGTTACATTCCACCACTCGTTTTAATGTTATGGGCCTGATTGCAAGTCAATTTCCCACCTGGGATAATACCGTGACTGAACTGAACTGAATTGTATGGTATTTGCACCTGAGTGTTAATAGGCACTTAAACTAATCACGCCCCAATCCTGTTTCTGCTTCCATCTAAATTTACTTTGGCTAGTACATGGTAACACATTTTGATTTGGTGAGGTAAAGAGAGGAGACTTCATTCTTCAAGTTTCAGCTTTAACTGAGATCTGATATAAAACCTTTCCTTAAAAAGTAACCAGAAGGTTCTCTCTGCCATTCATACCTTAATATTACTAAATTTAGACGTGTTTTTTAAAGTTGGATTCTCAAACAAGAAAAAATATTTTGCTCAGTCGACTGATCAATTTGACCTTTTTTTTATATCATTGACTGCTAAAATGTGTTATCTGCTCCTGCCTGGGGACAGACAGCAGGAAACAGCCTGCATCTTGCACAAACTACTGTCTCTTTCTAACTGCCAGTTCCAGTAGAGCAGTATTTGTCAACTTCTTTGAGCAGTATGCCCTATTAGGATGAAAGTGAGTTGGCTTTCCCACCTATATAAGTGAGAACACTTGTGTTTCCCCAGGTTCTTTCTGAGTCTGCTGCTGCTGTCCTATAACCATGATGCTCCAGGCGGCTGTGCTCAGCGTCCTCTTCTTCTCTGTCCACAGTTTTACTCTACAGGTAAACCTCATCAGATACTTTACATGCATATGCACAGACAGACACTTTACTTTCTCAATAATTAGATAAATACATTTTCTATGACACAATTTCAAATGAAATGTAATACATTCTGAAAATTGCCTGTACAATATACAATGATCAGCAGTGTATTCACTCAATGCTCAACGTACAGTATCGGGGAACTTTTGAAATTGAATTGTGGGGAAATTGATATGGAAACTGTTAATAAACAAAAATTGGTAAATTGTAAAATGGGAAGGTAAAAAAAGAAATTGCAGGCAATGTTGGCCAAAACCTATATCTCCCTCTTACAAATGAAACATTATCTTGAAGTTTATCTCCTAGGAGATTGACATGTAACATGCATTATTTTCATGGGCTTCCATGAATTTGCAAATAACAAAATGTGATTATGTCTTTCTTTTAGTACTTTGTAGTTTGTGGATTGCATTACATTTGAATAGACTGAAAGAAAATGCAGGCAAAGTTGGCCAAAACCTAATTTCATCTCTCCTACAGTACACAGGAAATATCTCCTACGTTGTAGATAAACTTTAAAAATAATATCTCATACATACAAGATAAACTTATATAATTATATACTATAATTACACTTTTTTTTCACCTTGCCTTTCAGGGCTTCTGTAAAATTGCAAAAAGCTAAATGTGATTTTGTCATTCTTTTTATTCCTTGTGGATTATATTACATTCTAAGACAGTACACATTTTCTTTTCAATAATATACAATGATCAATACAATGCTCAATGAACAGTATTGTGGTATTGTTTTTTTTATTTAATTGTGGGGAAACTGACATGGTAATGAAGATATTTTGGTAAATTGAATGGAAGCCCTGGAATGCAAGGTAAACATTTTTTTTATGTATATACTGCATGTATAGGTACTGAGCATGTGTGTGTAATACAGACCTGTGTGTACTGTGTGTAATAACAACAGAGTGAAAAACATTGTAATATTGCGGGATTAATAAAGTAGACATTGTTATTACATTATTATTATTATCTGAACTTAGAAGCCACTTTTCACATTTGAATTCAGTGGCTCCAGATCCATTCAACTGTATTTAACCAATGTTTACACTGTGTTGTTCTTTTTTTCTTACAGGCTTCCTTTGAAAAGCGTGAGGAGAACTCTGGTAAAGACTTGGCTACTTTTCAGATATAATATATAGTCGTGCATCGTGTAACTGATACATGACCAAATTGTTTCTACTCTACAGGCAACACCATTGAAGATGACGATTTCAGTGTGTCCACGTTGTTGGAGAAGGCCAATGTTAATCTCGGTATGTTCGTCTCCACTGCAACTGCTTTACTCATTCCCTTTGGTGACATTATCCCTCCAGCGGCAAATGTACAATAATAATAATCTTACCCTAAATATATAAATAATAAATAATGCTGGTGTTACAGTACATACCTGAAAGTATACAGCAGAGATACTGCATTGTGGAAGAAGAGCTTATATCAGACCCAGATTTGACCGGTTTTTAACACAGCAGTTTAATCAAGAAAATAAAATGCAGTACAATAAAAAAAAAAAAAAAAGAGATGAAAACATTTACTTGATCTGATTGATGTCATTTTGCAGGAAAGAACTTTGATGACCCTCTGGTGTTATTTGGAGACATAGCAGTGCCAACAGGTCTACAGAACGCTGATCCCTGCACAGCACGAGGCTGCCTGTGGCCTAAAGCCAGCGACGGCAACGTCTACGTACCCTACCGCATCTCCAACCAGTACTGTGAGTACTGAAGACTTGGCTTTGCATCTATATCAGTATTCAGCAGTAAATGATAGCCTAGTAGTAGCAGAATAGTAGAAGTAGCAGCAGTAAAGGTAATAGTAGCAATAGCAGTTTTAAATCTAGTGACAGTAGTAGTAGCAGTATAGTCTTGCATTGCCAGACCTTCCTCCACAGCGTTCCGGGATGGGAGAAAAATGTGCTCTGGTTTATGGCATTTTTTTTAAAACCAATCACAATCGTCTTGGGTGGCGCTAAGTGTCAGACGGAGCAACGTCGCCTCTGTAAAATAGCCTCTGGAAGGAACTTGTTTTGGTGGAACGTGCTCGTTCAAAAGTTGTTTTACTCGTGCGAGAGAAAACTCAGATTGGACAGATAGTCTAGCTAGCTGTCTGGATTTACCCTGCAGAGATCTGAGGAGCAGTTAACCATAGTGCTCACAAATCCACCAGAGTTTAGAACTCAAACACAGACATCCGGCCTAAATGAGGGACATCTGGCGGATATACTGGCGGCACCGGAGCAATCCCCTAAATTAATTGTCATCGATATACACTATAGTAGTATAGTAGTAATAGAATTGCAAAGCTTAAAGGTGCCGTAGGTAGGATTGTGAAGATCCAGGACTCAGCCAAAAAATGTGAACATCGACAACTTCTCAGTCCCTCCCCCCTTCTGCTAAAGCCCAAAACGTTCTCCTAAGCCCCTCCCCCTACAAGGGAGAATGAATGCGTGTGCATGAGCAGTAATTGACACGCAGTTAGACACCCCCTCTGGCCCTGATTGGTGCATCTGAACAGGGAGTAGGTGGTGCCAGAGGAGCCAGATTTATTTTTAATGACCTGCTTCATGTAGTTCTACTGGAACGTTGGGTCAGTTTCAGCAAATATGACAGAAAGTTAGTTTTATAAGTCTTACCTACTGCACCTTTAATCGATTAGTTGTCAACTATTAAATGAATCCCAAACTATTTTGATAATCAATTAATTGGTTTGAGTCATTCAGCCAGTCAAAATTCTCTGATTCCAGCTTCCTAAATGTGAATATTTTCTAGTTTTCTTCTCTCCTCTGTGACAGTAAACTGAATATCTTTGGGTTGTGGACAAAATGAGACATTGGAGGACGTCATCTTGGGCTTTGGAAAACACTGATGGACATTTTTCACCATTTTCTGACATTTTATAGACCAAACAACTAACCATACGACGATATAGGCTGTTTGTTCCAACCCTCTAATATGACCCACAGCAGCGTTTTCCGTGCACAATACTAAAACAGAAAATGTCGGTCAAGGTTTAGACCATGAAGGTGCAGGTTTTCAACACGTTTTTTTAACTTAGTGAAATGGTCACTTTGGTAAGGTTCAGAAAGTACTATGAAAACGTGGTTTGGGTTAAAATCGTTCAAAGCCAAATTCATAAAAGTAAAAAAACAACAACCTCACTTTCTCCTTTTAAATGGGCACTCAAACCCTGCTTTCCTGGGTGAAAGTCCTCGGGTTTGTTTGACTCTTCCACCACCCCATCCTGCCTCAACCTACCTAAGTGTCTACATTTTACTTACTTTATCACCTTACGTTCTGCTTTGCTCACGCCATAACTACTACGGATACTGGAGAGCTGGTTGCTATAAACGTAAATATAGCTCTTAATTGCTGCTTGAACAAACAATCTTTGGGAGAATTTTTTGGGGGAGGACAGTCTCGGCAGTAGTAGTTGTAGTACTAGAATAGTAGTAGTAATATAGTAGTCTACTTGTGTAGTAAAAGGGGTTAAAGTCCCCTTTCAATGCAATGGCAGAGTGAATTAGAAGATGATATTATAAAAACCCACCAAACTGTTAATTAATGTTTTTTTAATGTCAAGCCACGCGAGAGAGAGAAACCATCGTCGAAGGCCTGCGGTCATTTGCTGAGTCCACTTGCATCCGCTTCACCCCCTTGGCTAACGGACAAGAGGACTTTGTTGACATCCAGTCTCGCGGAGGGTATGGACCACACAATGCACATATCACATATGACTGCACGAATACACTCAGAATCAGAATCAGAAAGGGTTTTATTGCCATGTACGGTTTTTAACACATACAAGGAATTTGTTTTGGTGTTGTTGGTGCACGTCACACATTCTCTAGATGTAATATTAAACAATATAAGTATAGGTATAAACAATATCTTAGTTAGTCAAACGTTTGGTTTACTTCTATCTTTCAGGTGTTTCTCATTTGTTGGGCGTCGTGGTAGAGGCCAGGTAGTGTCTTTGATGCGCCAGGGCTGTGTTTTCCGGCAGATCATCCAACACGAGCTGCTCCACGCCCTGGGCTTCAACCATGAACAGACTCGGTCAGACAGGGACCAGCATGTTCGCATCCTGCTGGAGAACGTCGAGCGTGGTGGGTCGAGTTACAGACTTTCTTTATGTTCAACTATAGATGGCGCTTTAGTAATGCTTTTCCAATGATACAACAACCAACAATTAAGACAACTGGCCTTTATGACATTTAAGCTCTGAACTTTTAAGTGAAAAATGTTACGTACAAATAAATGAACATAAATATAACTTTATCATATCATCGTAGCTGGAATACAGTAGCTAGGAATGTGAATTATGTGATGCATTCTCATGAACGGGTTCATATGATATCGTACGAAACTTATGCACAATTCGTATTATATCCTACAAAATTAACTAACATTGGCCGGTCACGTGTTGACTAGTTACATGACAGTTATGTCCCTATGCGGACCATATCAATCTTACACAGCAGCCGTCAATGTGATGCATGCAGTATTAAATACGTGGAATACATACAAACTACAGTGCTTTACTTTTCGTAGCTATGTCTAGAAATTGTTTGTGAGAACAGCTTGAAATATATGCTTTTGAAGACCTCTAGAATGAGCAACCTTGTGTACAGAAATAATGACATGCAGGTTCCTGCAGATATAACTATTCACTTATTTCACTTACTGCACTTTTCAGCCATTTTGGCTGGCAAGCTGTAATAAAAACATTTAATCAAGCTGTGTGATTTTCTGCAGGAATGGAGCACAATTTCAGGAAGATCAAAACAAGGAACCTTGGCACTCCCTATGACTACGGCTCTGTCATGCACTACACAAGGTAGCATTCACTCACTGAACCTAATTATAATATACAACGACAATGTAATTATGCAACTATGAAATCATGTAATATATATATATATATATATGCATATATTACATTACGAAGCTCAGTTTGTTCCATATAGTAAAAAAAACTCACTGTTTGCTTTTATTTTCGAATGTATCTTTGAATGTTTGTTTGACCCACCACCCCAACTTACCTCCTTATGTGTGTCACTATAAACCTGTAAATATGAGTTGTAATTGCTGCTTGAAAAAACAAACTGGGCGTTTTTCGACAGTCTCAAACACTGTCCATGAAAACATATCAAACAAACAAATCAAGTTATAGTCCTTCTAGTACATAATCCCCCCCGGATTATGTACTAGAAGGACTATAACTTGATTTGTCTGGAACTCAGACTGTTAAAGTCCAATAGTAGCTTTAGATTAACTTTAGAATGCATTTTTACAAGGAACAAGCACTGTGGATTTTGTCCCTAAATCACTTACAATCTCTTCACGCCCAGTATGGATCCATACATCAGGTTTTCGTGGTTATTCAACAGTACAGGTGTACAGTTTAAACCTCTCATCACTACTGTGTATTTGCACCATAGGTTTGCCTTCTCTAGAAACAGGCAGCCAACCATCGTTCCCATCCCTGACAACAATGTAGCCATTGGAAGAGCCACCCAGATGAGTCCTACTGACATCCTTCGGGTGAACCGCCTGTATGAATGCAGTACGTACCTTTTTACCCATATAGCCTACCATCTCCCTAACTAAATAACTTCCTATATACTTGTTTCTTTATCTGCAGTGTATTTTCTCTGAGTTTACTTACATTCTCACTACATTCTCGCCTGTCTTCCTTCCTGGCTTTTCGCCTACCAACAGTACTCTCTCATGCAGTCTTTCTACTGATAAAATTGACAGACTAGGTCAGACTGAACAGATACCTAGGAAGGTCAAAACATACTCATGTTCATGTGCATTGTAGTAGTACTGTATAGGAATCAAGCAGCTTTTACAGATTTTGCTTTCTTTCTGAATTCATGTCAGGTTCGACTGCTTCCAGACGTCACCTGAAACCTGTGCAAAGAAAGCACTTCCTCTAGAAATGAAAGTAAGTTGTGGGTTCTGAACATGCTTCACGCTATCCTCTATGTGATCTAACTTAAGTATAATAATACCATTTAGTTGAACCTAGCTGTGAATCATATACTGTTCTATATCTATGCTGTGAATTCTGTCTTCAGATGGAAGTTTCCCTCTTTTTATGTGTTTAGTAGTTTTTATTTATTAATTCATTTTCTTAATCATACATTTTTGTTCTTTTTTTTGGCATTTTGCCGTTATAGGTCAGATAAAGACAGGAAACATGAATGTACATTTCACTAGCAAAGACCACACCATTGACCTGATATGCTTAAAGTATTTATTGATGAAAGATGATTGGTGTGCGAGGCAGTTGCTTGTAGTACTCCGTTTGTTGACTGCATTGTAGGGAAATTTCAGTAGGAAATCCGCCGTAGCACCCGGGCACGACAGACCCCCCCTAGAACCTAAAGGAAAGGAGAGGGAAAAAGAAACAGGGGAGGGAGGGGCACAGAATACGAGATCGAATGACAAGAGAGGGTTAGGTGGGTATTCATAAAATACTGGAAGAGGCGTGTTTGCGTGTTTGTTCTGCTCCTGAAATTATGCTAGGTAGCTTCAATTATGTGCATCCATGTTTCCTGTTAGTCAGACTGTTAGTCTGGATCGATGACAATTCATTTCCAGAATAATTGCCAGAACATTGGGTGGTGGATGTTCCGGCTGTCTGTTCCGCTGCACTTCGAGCTAGCAAGCTACACGCTAAAAATGGCAAGTTTTTGGACCGTGCAACAAGGCAGGCATGCTTGGTTCCTTTAAGGAAATGATTGTAAAGATTGACAAAGAATATGTTTACGGTATTTACTTTCTAACTGGGACATTTTGGGACCAATTGGTGGGATTGCTAGGGATAAAATACACGCGACGATACACTGGTAAGAGCAAATGAGGTTTAACCATGTATCCAGCTAATTTATATAGCTCACGTCACTGTGTTGTGTAAACAGTTCATTAATTCATTCAACCAACACTAATATTGTATGTGGCATTTTCTTTTGTGGGGTGTAAATGTTCCACTATAATCAGCCTGTTCTCATGAACCATACGTCCGAAAAGCTACAAAAAGTTAAGCACTGCAACTGATTTCCACGTTTCTTTTTTTGCCGTAACAGAATTAAAAGTTGAACTACCGCTGATACAACAGAGCAGCGTACGGAGCAGCATAGCCAGTGTCCCAGAGCTCTCTGTTTTGGGTAAACAACTAGCAACTGCCGCTCGGCGTGATGGAGCTCTGTAGCCGAAGTTACGTGACCAGCCAGCGGTCTCCTAGTTTTCGTATGATATCATATGTTTTAGTGTGCATAACTGTTATTGTAACATGAGAATGCGTTGACTAAAACAAGTTCCTTCCTGAGACTATTTTGCCGAGCTTAGCTCCGCCCGAGACGATGGTGATTGGTTTAATCCAGGAATTTATGTGTGGAGGGGCCAGACCTTACTCCGCAGCGCTTTGGAGATAGGTCTAGCAATGTGAGACTACCAGACATTAACCAATGATATACAGTGCATGTTTATTTGTAAATTAGTGCATTATGAAATTGCTTCCTTAAGTTAGTAAGAGTTTGTTCGCAAAACTGTGCGGTGGAAGGCATAAAAATCAATGAAAGAATTGTACAAAAAGAAAGAAACAAAGAAAAGGGCTTAAGATGGTCTCCTTAACAAAGCTGAAAAAAAACAGAATTCAGTTTTTTTTTACTCAACTTCAAGTGTCTTACTGTACCTGTATGCGTATGCCCTTGTGTGTGTGTGTGTGTGTGTGTGTGTGTGTGTGTGTGTGTGTGTGTGTGTGTGTTTGTGTGTTTGCACATGTACACATATTCATTCAATATTTTTGAACACATTCCCTCTTTTTTTCCAACAGGAAATCCAGAGCAAATGAGGCAAACTGATGCAACGTTGTACAAGCAACACCAGAAATGCATCTTGTGCTTAACGAATGTGCTTTTATTTAGAATTTGATCAAATTAGCTTGCATGCTGTCCTAATGAGAAATGAGGTGTCCAATGACATCATCACAAATGTACACTTACACAAATAACTACTTGTGAGCTTGATTATATACTAATAAATAAAACATGCTTATTCACATCATAACCTCAGCCTGTGTCTGTTTGTTTTATTGTGACCTGAGAAGATAGAAGTGTACCAACACTCACCATAACAGCTAACAAGTTTTTTTATTTAGAGTTTTTATTTTAGTCTTTTACATTATTCTATTCTATACTTACACAAATACACAACAAGAAATTCCAACAAGAAAGTTCAGCTACAGCTTTCACTCAGAGGAAAGATACAGTGGTTGAACCAAAATACAGACAGCTGAGGGTTCACACACTGAAACAAAGTGCACACTTCTCCACTGCATTCTGCTGCAGACATTTGAACTCACCTCGGATCTTTTTTGTGGACTTATGCAGCTGACGTTTCACTTCAGGTTTTTATGCATGTTCAGCTGCGTCACTGAGCCCAAATATGGATTATCTGGTTACTGAGAAAGCTAAATAATCTGCTAAACTCACAGGCTTATCAGTCACATATGGTTCGGACACACATTTGAAAGATGTATGTGTTAGCAACTAGGGCTGTTGGAATGTATTCTGAAAGTCAAATATAGTTTGAATAGTGAAAAAAAATCTTAATCTATTCGAATGCTGAAATTACTATTCAAATGTTTATTTCCTACAAATTTGTTGGCTAACGTTGCGCGAATCTCGCTAACTTGTTAAATTTGTCTTGGGCACTTAACCCTCGCTGTAGCCATAATAATAATAATAATAATACTAATAATACTAATAATAATTTTAAAAAACACAAACATGTACAACATGATAAAATACAATACAACAAACCATAATATGACCTTTATGGTCACGCAGTGCATAGTTAAACATTACTCAAAAAATAAATAATAAAAACATAAATATCAGTGCAGTGATGACAAGCGCAACAATAAGAGGGCAAAAGCGCAAATCCGCAAATCCCCAAATCCCCAAATCCCCATCACCAAGCCGGGCCTGTTCTGGCTTATATCTGCAACTATTTAGGAGCTTAATAGACACAGGAATAAATGAGTTTTTGAATCGGTTTAGTCTGCAGCGACGAACTCTAAACCTCTTACCTGAGGGCAACAGCTCATATTCTGTGTGCACAACATGAGACATCAATAACAATGACATTGTCTCATCTCAAAGATGCCTGTTCATAAATACTCTGCATGGCACCTTTTTGCATCTCATTTGGGAATGCTCTATGGTCAAACCATTTTGGCACAACATACTGGAATTCTTAGGGACATGGGCAGGAGTAGCCATGCCAATATCTCCAAGACTATGCCTTTTGGGAGATAAAACAGAAACGCCAACCCTGACAAAAAGCATAGTCCTGATGGTTGGGATAGCCTCTGCTGCCAGAATTGTATTTAGACACAGGAAATCACCCATAAACCCAACAATGCAGGAGTGGAAACTGACTAGGCTCTTCAGAGGACTGCTTGATGAAATATCAACATACATTTTTTATCGACACCATGAACTAAGAATAAAGGCAACCGTCGTTGTAGTCTGCAACAGAAGGTAAGAACAAACAAAGGGGAAAACACCATAATATATATAGCCATGAGTAATTGGAACACCATGCCATGCCTATGACTATCAGTGATTAATGTTATAATCTCATTTCTACATTCTGTGAATAATTTAAACTAGGTCCTGTGTTGAGTTGAGTTGAATGTTGTTATGTCTTGTTATTATTTTGGTTGTTTTTCTTTCTGTGATGTATTGAATGTTGTTTTGTTTGGTGGTTGTTTTTAATGTAATTATGTATAGCTGCACAAGTTTTGGGTGGACTTCAGGAAGAATAGCTGTGGCTATGGCCCCAACTAATGGAGATCCCAATACATCAAAAACAGAGGCTATCGACATGTGTGCTCCAGGGTAGTGACTTGTCAATATAAACACCAATATATTTATATGAGTGGGCATGAGTGATGGTTTGGTTGTGGATGACCACAGGCCTGTGGTTACCGCCCCCCCCCCCGAGGGTCAAACACCATCTCTTCAGTGTCCGAAAACGTTTACAACAAGATGGTTATCATCGCACCAATTCACAAACTTTTGAATTTCCATAGTAATAAGACAGGTCACAGTTTTTTTTCAACAGAGATGAAATTGCAGTGTCATCTGAGAATTTAATGACATGATTATTTGGATAAAAACTTCTACACTCATCTGTGTAGAAAGTGAAAAGGACAGGTAAACTTACACGGCCCTGGGGGGCTCCTGTACTCCCATTAAAGGAGAAATCCGGCGCAAAATGAACCTAGGGGTTAATAACACATGTGTACCGAGTCGACCGTTCTCTGGGATCTGTTTTCATGCTAATCGAATGTGACCAGTTTTATCGCAAACTAGCTAATTAGCTTATAACGCTAGTTGTCGGGGCACGGGTAAAGTAGAAAGAAATCGCTATTTCTACACCACTAACAAGGCTCAAAATAGCACCACACTTCCACGGTAGCATAACGAGGGTCCCTACATGTAAACCGAAGCATTGAGAACTTTGTAAGTGTTTAGACAGTTTATTAAAAAGATAGTTCAGAAAGACTGTACCGTTCACGTATACAGGCGGGCGCCATCTTGGGAAAACAGGCACGACCAGCCGAACGCCATGCTTGAGCTATGTTACTGGTTACTGGTTGCACGGCGTTCGTCGTTCAAAGTAGAGTGATGGACTTCAAAATTGTTACTGGCAAAAGCAGAGGATAGTTTCTTCTCCACTGAGGCTACAGTTTGACGTGAATTGCGACGTTGTTGCAAAGTTTCGAATTTTAGATGGCTGTTGTAACGCCACCATCAGGACTTTTAGCACACAAATTGCACTGCTTAAGTTTAGCATAGGACTGGACTTGCTGCAAAGTTTGGTGAGTATGCATGGGAACATGGATTTCGCTGCTCGGCCCTTAATTACATTACTTGAGTAAATGTACTTAGTTACATTCCACCACTGAGTATACAGAGCAAAACATGCAATACTGAGACATTTTCCTCACTCGTTCTTACATCAATACATGTTACATCTTACATGTCACAAGACAAAGCCACATTACCTCTGTTTAGAAATGTCTAATTGTGATGAGAAGTGGTTGCAGCAGATTGGGTTACGTATGATGATATGGACATAAACCTTTTGACAATCAAGAAGTGAAACTATTAATTGTCAGGTTTAATACATTCTGTATTAGAAACTATTCAATCGTTTCAGCAATTTTTAATGTAGTTAATAATTAATTCATTTTAGTTGTTTTACAACATTTAGTTAATTTGATGTGTTTGTTAATGAAACAAGTGAGAAGCAAATATATTGAAGTATGTTTTTGAATGACATAAAATGTAGGCCTAGTCTTTATGTTGAAGAATCAGTTAGATTAAAGATGAAAATAACAAAATCTCATGATAGTTTTTGACAGTGGAGTTTTTTTTTTAAAGGATGATTTTTGGGGGCTTTTTGGCCTTTATTTGATAGGACAGCTGAAGGGAGAGAGAGTTGGATGACATACAGCAAAGGGCCGCAGGTCTGAATCGAACCCACCCACTGTGGTTAGGACCGAGCCTTAGTACATGGGGCGCACGCTAAACAGGTGAGCTATGAAGGCGCCCCAGTACTCTGATCTTTTACTAAAGCAAAAGTAGCAATACAACAGTGTAGAAATACTAGTCCTGTATTGAAATACTAACTTAAGTAAAAGTACATATGTATTGGCACCAAGTTATACTTAAAGTACCAAAAGTAAAAGTACTCATCTTGCAGAATGGCCCTTCAATTAACATATATTATTGGATTATAATTATTGATATGTAAGCATCATTCATATTATAGCTGGTAAATTGGGGCTAATTTCAGCTACTTTAGATACTGCTGGGTAGCTTAAACCATAATATCATAATTCATTAATTTTATTAGTATTTTGTTTTCCTCTGAACAAAATAACTAATAACTAACATGATCAAATAAATGTAGTGGAGTAAAAAGTACAACATTGGCTTCCAAATTGTAGTGGAGTAGAAGTATAATGTTCCAAAAATGAAAATAAGTAAGTACAAATCCCTGAAAATTGTACTTAAGCACAGTACTCAAGTAAATGTAATGTTGTCATTAAGGTAGTCTCAGACAATGTTTGTCTTTTTTTAATTTAGGCTTCATTTCAAATAGTCATTCTTCCTGTTTTTTGCAAGACTGTGTGTAAAGCAAACACATATTGCAACTGTGCCCACAATTTGAAGAAGTCATATAAACACAAAAAGGCTTTCACAACTCTGCACCTCTAATTCTAACCACACAGAGGGGTTGTGTAAAGCTCAGTTAGAGGCCTTAGAGGCCTAGCAACCCAAAAGTAGATTTCATCAATAACCTATAACTGATCCCTACAGTATCAGTAATTTCTAACCATGAATAAAAGGTTGCCTTATGCTGTAATTACACGTGATTACGTAATTACACCTCTGAAGATTTGTGAAAATGTCTCAGCAAACTTTTGACTTTTACTTACATGTACTTGGCAGTTGAAATGTATCTCATGTAATGTAGCTTACACAAGACACAAAACAGACAGGGTCAGCCATGGTACAGTGGCATGCACGGCATGCTCAAAGGAACCTCAGCAGTGCCCAGGAGGTAAACTGGCACCTCTCCAGACACTGCCAGTCAACAACCCATACTTGGTCCATACAGGGACTTGAACCACAACCCTCCGTTTCCCAAGCCAAGTCCGAAGAGACTGAGTTTCTGTCAGCGAACCCTAATGTTAGCTTTGCTGAGGTACAATAATGCTAACCATAACCGACACACAGATATACCTTTCTCTGAGACCTGATGACCCTGAAAGCCTAGCTGTTGTTCATCGTGCGTGGCCCTTCAAATAAAGATCTGACCTGGTTCATCTTTAACATTGATAAATAACATGTGATTAATGGTGGCATAAGCGGCAATCACCTTTGTGACCTATCAAATGAAAAACAAATTGTAAAGAAATTTTCAGGTGGTCAGACACTAAAAGGTTAGCAAAAAGTAAAATTCATAAATATCCTACTTGGGTGAGCATTGTTCTCAGGCATTACTGTTTAAGTGCCTTATGTTGTTGTGCAAGTACAACAATGCATCTGCAGTAAATTGTATTTTGTGTAAATGTAGTGACCTTAGTACAAGTGGTTCATGAGAAGATTCCGAAAATATACAGTATATGTCTGGCAACATTTTTGAGAAACTGTGAACGGGTTGTAGTTTTTCAGCTTTAGGTCTGGGATTTAAAACCTTTCCTAAAAAATAAATAAAAACATGCCTTTCTGCCGTTTATACCTTGGGACTACTAATTTTTATACACGTTTTTGACAGTAAATTGATCAATTTGACCTTTTTTTTATATCATTGACTGCTAAAATGTGTTATCTGCTCCTGCCTGGGAACAGAGAGTTGGAAACAAAGCCCACATCTTACACAAACTACAAAACATATCTTTTAGCAATAACTGCCATATCTTTTAGCAATAACTGCCACTTTCAGATGATCAGAATTTGTCAACATGTCTTTGGTGAGCAGTATGCCATATTAGGATGAAAGTGAGTTGGCTTTCCCACCTATATAAGTGGGAACACTTGTGTTTCCCCAGGTTCTTTCTGAGTCTGCTGCTGCTGTCCTATAACCATGATGCTCCAGGCGGCTGTGCTCAGCGTCCTCTTCTTCTCTGTCCACAGTTTTACTCTACAGGTAAACCTCATCAGATACTTTACATGCATATGGACAGACAGACAGTTTCTCAATAATGAGATAAATACAACAATTTTATGACACAATTTGAAATGAAATGTAATATTACAGTGCATAATTACATTTTTCTTTAATAATATACAAGGATCTGCAGTATAGTATGACTGCTCAATGTACAGTATTAGGGAACTTTTTGTATTTAATTGTATGGTAATTTATATGGAAACTGTTTGTAAACAAAGATAATTTGGTAAATTAATGTATGTGGAAGCCCTGTAAGGCAAAGTGAAAAAGAATAATAGCGGGCAATGTTGGTCAAACCAAGATCAACTTTAAGATTATCTCTTGTACATAGGAGATATACTGAAGAGGGTTAGGGCCTCGTGTGAAAAATGTATTTGAGTTCTGAGTTTAAACTCGTAATTCTGAGTGCAATAAGGACACGTACGACAAGTATAATATAATAAAAATAAGAAATATATACAAATAAGATAAAGAAAGATATATATTATATATACAATTACAAAGATAACTAATATGTACAATTCAGTAATTCATTCTGAATAGTGCAAATGTAAGACAAAATCAAATAGTACAAAAAACTTAAGATAAAGATTGTGAAATGTGCAATATAAAAGGAAGCGTTCCTGAATGTCTTCATTATAAAGTGGCTGGTGCTGATCCTGATGGGGTGGGGTGGGGTGGTTGGGGTTCAGAGTCCAGAGTTCTTGGGGGCAAAGGGGAGGGGGAGGGAGAGAGGGGAGGGTGTTGAGCTTCCTGACTGTCTGGGGAATGAAGCTGTTTGCCAGTCTGGTGGAACAGGCTCTTTCTCCCAGATGGCAGGAGGCTGAAGAGGCTGTTTGGGGGGTGGCTGAGGTCACCCACAATGCTGGTTGCTTTGCCGGTGAGGCGGGTTTGGTAAATGCCCAGGAGTGAGGGGAGTGGGACACTAATGACCAGCCTTCACTATGCGTTGCAGGGTCTTACAGTAACAGGATGCTCTCAAAGGTGCCCCTGTAGAAGGAACACATGATGGGTGGGGGGGCTCTCGCTCTCTTCAGTTTGCGGAGGAAGTAGAGGCGCCGCTGATGATTTTTATTTCTGCCTACATGCTATTGTTAGAAGATCAACCACAGTAGTCTTGAATTAAAAGTCAAATCACTGACTGAACTAAACTCTTTCTGAACTTAGAAGCCAATTTTCACATCTTAAATTCAGTGGCTCTGTATCGATTCAACTGTATTTAACCAACGATTACTCTGTGTCTTATTACAGGCTTCCTTTGAGAAGCGTGAGGAGAACTCCAGTAAGACATGGTTACTTTTCAGACAGTAAAATTCTGTAAAAATATAAATTTGTAAAAAACTGTAAATTGTGTAACTGATACACTGATGAACAGATTTCTCCTCCACAGACAACACCATTGAAGATGACGATTTCAGTGTGTCCACGTTGTTGGAGAAGGCCAATGTTAATCTCGGTATGTTCGTCTCCACCGCAACTGCTTTATTCATTCCCTTTGGTGACATTATCACTCAAGCAGCAAATGTACAGTAATACTTATCTAACCTTACATATAGAAATAATATATAATGCTGGTGTTACAGTACATACCTGAAAGTATACAGCAGAGATACTGCATTGTGGAAGAAGAGCTTATATCAGACCCAGATTTGACCGGTTTTTAACACAGCAGTTAAATAAAAGAAATTATGAAATGCAGTTCAATAAGAACAGATGAAAACATTTACTCAATCTTGTCATGTGATTTTGCAGGAAAGAACCTTGATGACCCTCTGGTGTTATTTGGAGACATAGCAGTGCCAACAGGTCTACAGAACGCTGATCCCTGCACAGCACGAGGCTGCCTGTGGCCTAAAGCCAGCGACGGCAACGTCTACGTACCCTACCGCATCTCCAACCAGTACTGTGAGTACTGAAGCCTTGGCTTTTACTTTGCTTCTGTATTGAGCAGTAAATAATAGCCTAGTAGAAGCAGAATAGTAGAAGTAGCAGGGGTTAAGGTAATAGTAGTAGCAATAGCAGTTTTAAATCTAATGATAGTAGTAGTAGCAGCAGCAGCAGCAGTGTAGTAGTAGATTAAAACAGTAAAAATTCTCTGATTTCAGCTTGTTAACTGTGAATATTTAACTAGTAAACTAAATATCTTTGAAATATGCAAAAAAACAAGACATTGGAGGATGTCATCTTGGGCTTTGGGAAACACTGATCCACATTTTTCTGATTTCTTTTACAGATTCAGGTTTTATAGACCAATCGATTAATCGAGAAAATAATCAACAGATTAATCAACAATGAAAATAATTGTAAGTTGCAGCCCTAAGTAGTAGATTTGTACAGTAGTAGTAAGAGCAACAGCACTAGTATTGCAATAGTAGCAGCAGTAGTAGTTGCAGTGGTAGTTGTGGTACCAGAATAGTAGTAGGGGTAGTATTAAAGTAGTAGTATAGTAGTCTACTTGTATAGTAAAAGTGCTAAACGTCCCCTTTTAATATGAAGGCAGAGTGAATTAGAAGATGACAGCAATGAAACCCATTAAATGATAATGTTGTTTTTTTAATGTCAAGCCACAAGAGAGAGAGAAACCATCGTCCAAGGCCTGCGGTCATTTGCTGAGTCCACTTGCATCCGCTTCACCCCCTTGGCTAACGGACAAGAGGACTTTGTGGACATCCAGTCTCGCAGAGGGTATGGACCACACAATGCGCATATCACATATGCCTGCACGAATACACTCTTAGTCAGTCAAAGGTTTGGTTTACTTCTATCTTTCAGGTGTTTCTCATATATTGGGCGTCGTGGTAGAGGCCAGGTAGTGTCTTTGATGCGCCAGGGCTGTGTTTTCCTGGAGGTCATCCAACACGAGCTGCTCCACGCCCTGGGCTTCCACCATGAACAGAATCGGTCAGACAGGGACCAGCATGTTCGCATTCTGCTGCAGAACGTCGAGCGTGGTGGGTCGAGTTACAGACTTTCTTTATGTTCAACTATAAATGGAGCTTTAGAAATGCTTTTAGCAAAAGATACAACAACCAACTATGGTCTTACAATTAATGCAACTGGCCTTTATTACTCTAAACTTTTAAAGGGGTGATAGAATGATTATATAGGGTATTTCACGCTGTTCCTTAAGGTCTCCTAATAGGGTATGTTACATTGGTTGGGCTGAAAATGGCTCGGGTGCTTTTCTATGCTCCCTAATGCAACCCTGTGAAATTGCTGTAGAGTGAAACAACAGGTTTTCTCCCTTATATGGTATGCTCATGAATATTTAGATGAGCTAAGCGCTGATTGGTTGGTTTACAAGCGAAGCACACACACACACACACACCCATACACACACACACACACACACACACACACACACACACACACACACACACACACACACACACACACACACACACACACACACACACACACTCACTGTCTGTTAACGTTGTGTTACAGACATGCGAGAGAAAATATCCCCGGCTGGCTTCAAACTTAATTTCTGCTCAGACACATAAACTCATCAACTAATGTTACTGTACAAAGCACCAGATACACCGTTTAGTTACAGTTTAGTCATCCTCCAGTGTGTCACGCGCACACACACACACCAATGCAAAGTTTCGACACTTTCATTACAACTAATGTTGTTGTAACGTTACCCTTGGGACATTAAAAAGCTCCACTTTCAGGCAAGGAATCACAATTCACCCTGTAGCTTCAGCGTCTCAGCGCAGGGACATTTAGCAGAGCGTGAAGCTCACAGGCACGTCATCTGCGCCGCTGCATTAGATCCACAAGTCCCACTCCATTGTCCGATATCTACTCGTTCTAAACACTTTTCTCTGTGCCAGTATTCCGTTGTACAGCCTGGAACACTGCATTTACGACCGTGGTTCATTTTCAATATCCTTGAAAAACTTCCAAACTTTCTCCGTTCTAAAGTACACAGCGCAGCTCGCAGCTAAGCTCGTGTGTGAGATCTGCTTGACTTACATTCAAAACACCAGCTGATCTCAGTGTAGTGGTCTGTATGTAAATTTTGGGGCGTGACAAAGGTACAGTCCAGAGCCAATTAAGGTACAGCCACCGAGTTGACGTCAACTCTTAGCTTCGTTGAGATTCGCCGCAGTTTCAAATTGTGAGATTTGCATAGGAAAGGGGTGTCACTGGGACTTTGAGGTTCTATTGTATGCCTGTTTTACCCACCGAACTGTCGTTATTCAACTATGTCAAGGTAAACTCGGTTTTGCAATCTATCATTCCTTTAAGTGAAAACCCATCTATCCATCGTCATCTGCTTATCTGGACAGCAGCTAGTCCTGGGTCTTCCCTGATGCCTTCTCCCAGCTGGACATGCCAGGGGGCTTCCTTACCAGATGCCCAAAACCAACTTAACTGGCTCCATTCCACGCAAAAGACATGGTCATGACCAAGCCTTCTTGACCTTACAGTTTTTCCCACAGGTTCCTTTGCCTTCTGGCTCAGCTCTCTATTCATCGCAACGGTGCGGTAAAGCAAATGCAATGCCAACCCCCCTGCTCCGATTCTCCAGCCAATTGTCCCCTCACACACAAACAAGACCCAGAGGTACTTGAACTTCTTCACTTGGGGTAAATACTCATTTCCCCGGAGTAGGCACTCCATCGGTTTCCTGCTGAGAACCAGGGCCTCAGATGAGGTGCCAATCCTCTGAGGTTTGACTTTTGGCCGAACCCTCCTTTCCAGCACTTTGGATTAGCCTTTACCAGGGAGGCTGAGAAGTGTCATACCCCTGTAATTGGCACACACTCTGATCTTCCTTTTTGAACAGGGGAACCACCACCTTGATCTGCCACTCCTTAGTGGCAGATCACTCCCACTCCCATGAAAAATGTTAAGTGTCATATCATTGTTGCAGTTATTCAGTAGCAAGGAATGTAAATTATGTAGTTATCAAGACCTCTAGAATGAGCAGCCATGTGTACAGAAAACATGACATGTAGTTTACTGCAGATATAACTAGTAAGTTAACCCTTTACTGCACTTTTCAGCATTTTTGACTGGCAAGCTGTTATAAAAGCATTTGATTAAATTGTGTGATTGCCTGCAGGATTGGAGTCCCAATTCACCAAGGTCGAAACAAGGAACCTTAACACTCCCTATGACTATGGCTCTGTCATGCAATATGGAAGGTATAATTCACTCACTGAACTTCATTATGATATACTACAACAATGTATTTATGCTATGCTAACTATGAAATCATGTAAAACATATAACATAACCATGCATTTTTAATGGAGGATTTCCCATTTTTCAAATATTTCTTGAAACAATACTCACGTGTCCATATGTACGTTGAACAAGTTACTGGACACTTTGGACACTCTTCATACTGGCCATGAAGAGATTGTCTCCTAATGCAATTCCACTGAAAGAGAGTGGCTGAGAACGATGACATTGAGGTTGTTACGTGCGTTAGTTTGAGTTATAGTTCCGTAATGGCGGCGGAAAAAGATGCGGTACGTTGTGGCAACGCTGCCGAATATCCAGAAGTTAAAGCCGAGTAAGAACAATCTTTGCTGAGTTTGGTTGGTGGCCATGATGTTGTGGCCCTCCTCCCCACAGGGCTCTAGCCTCGTGAGATCGTCCTGATCTCGCGAGCTCCAGTTTTCCACTCGCAGATCAGTCTGGCATCTTGAGACAGAGAAAATTTGGAGCCGTTCGCCAAACGATCGACCAATCAACATTGGTTTTGAGGCAGGTTTAGGTGTGACGCAACGAGAAGCGACTGTTCAGTCAACATGGCAGCTTCCACGGATGAGATGAGCGTAGCTATCGTGCAAGTTTTATCCAAATTAGAAAGTATTCCTTCATTGAAAGAAGAGCAAAAAACGGCACTGGAGGCTTTTCTTGGAGGAAAAGATGTTTTTGCTCTTCTCCTGACTGGTTTCGGCAAGTTTGATATTACGTTGAGCTGATTGGTTGATTTGACCCGTCTATCAGCAACATAGGTGGTGATAGACAGATGGTTTATCCAATCAGCTAACCAGTATTTTTGCCCCTTCCCAAAAGTTCTCCAACGGAAAGTTCCCAGATGGATATGCCGAGCAAATGCAAAGCAATCCATCGGCGGAGTCAGGTTAACGGGGTTCGGGAACAGTTTGATTTTCCAGCTCACGCCGTTAGTGGTGAAGGAGTTGGCTAAGGCTAATGTTAGCGATGCTAAGCCGATAGTTGTTGTCTCCCCTCTTGTTAGCCTGGTCCTACCAGAGTGGCTCTGGGCAGATACAATAGTTTTAAACTTCAACAGAGTACCCGCCTTCAAGGAAGTTAACACTTGTCAATGGAGAGTGGCCAGACTCTCTGTACAAATGAAATGTACCAGAGTCTGGTAGGACCAGGCTACCCCAACTTACCCTCTTACATGGAAATGTGGCACTTATACTTTGTCACCTCACTTCCTGCTTTGCTGTCATTATAACTACTACAGCCACTGGAGGGCGATAACACTATAAATGTAAACATGGGTCGTAATTGCTGGTTGGGTGTTTTTCTGGGGGAAGTCAGTCTCAAGGAAACACTGTCCATGAAAACATAAATGGGGAATTTTCTACTAAAAGGACTATAACTTTGGAATATACTCTATTGATTTGTCTATAACTCAGACTGTTGAAGAATGCATTTTTACAAAGAACAAGCACTGTGGATTTTGTCCCTAAATCACTTATAATCTCTTCATGTCCAATATGGATCCATACATCAGCTTTCCATTGTCATTAAACAATACAGTTTAAACCTCTCATCACTACTGTGTATTTGCACCATAGGTTTGCCTTCTCTAGAAACAGGCAGCCAACCATCGTTCCCATCCCCGACAACAATGTAGACATTGGCAGAGCCACCCAGATGAGTCCTACTGACATCCTTCGGGTGAACCGCCTGTATGAATGCCGTACGTACCTTTTTACCGATATAACCTACCATCTCTCTAACTAAATAACTTCCTACTTGTTTCTGTATATTCTCTGAGCTGCTTACCCTCTCACTTGTCTTTCTACTTGGCTACCCCTACCAACTGTACTCTCTCGTGCTGTCTTTCTCCTGTTAAAATTGACAGACTAGGTCAGACTGAACAGATACCTTGGAAGATCATACTGATGTTCACATGCATTGTAGCAGTACCATGAAGAAATCAAGCAGCTTTTACAGATTTTGCTTTCTTTCTGAATTCATGTCAGGTTCGACTGCTTCCAGACGTCACCTGAAACCTGTGCAAAGAAAGCACTTCCTCTAGAAATGAAAGTAAGTTGTGTGTTTCAATGGTTTTTTTCGAACTTGCTATGTGTCAATGTGATCTAACTTAAGTATAATAATAATAATAATAATAATAATAATAATAATAATAATAATAACAATGATAATACTATTTAGTTTAACCTAGCTGTGAATTCTGTCTTCAGATGGAAGTTTTCCTCTCTTTTCGTGTTTCGTAGCTTTTCTTTATGATTCATTCCATTTATCATTCATTTTGTTGTTTCTCTGGCATTTTGCCCTTATAGGACAGATACAGACAGGAAACATGGAATGCACCTTTATGTGCATGCATGTTTCCTGTTATTCAGACATTAACCTATGATATACAGTGTATATTCATTTGAAAATTAGGGCATTATTAAATTGCATCCTTCAGTTAGTAAGAGTTTTTTTCTTATATGACAAAAGATCATACATTCCACAAACACAAAAACAACAGAACAAATACATGACAGATCAGGTCGTACCAGAAGTTAACAACCAAACATCAAAAGATGAAATGAAAATAGAAAGGAAATGCAAATAAATAAATCAATAAATAAAAACTTACAATAATAGTTACATAGTTAGTAAGAGTTTGTTCACAAAACCCTGCAGTGGAAGGCATACAAATTAATAAATCCAATTGTAGAAAAAGAAAAAAAAAACCTGGGAAGTGAGAGAGGGGCCTGACATTGAAACAGGGGTGTTAGGGTAATGTGATGGTCGTCAACAGACCTGTAACTTAAGGACTTCAAGTGTCCTAGGGTATATGCATGCCCATGTGTGTGTGTCTCTGTGTGTGTATGTGTGTACACATATTCATTCAATATTTTTGAACAAATTCCCTCTTTTATTCCAACAGGAAATCCAGAGCAAATGAGGCAAACTGATGCAATGTTTTACAAGCAAGATCAGAAATGCATCTTGTGCTTTTATTCAAAATTTGATTAAATTAGCTTGCATGCTGTCCTAATGAGAAATGAAGTGTCCAATGACATCATCCCAAATAACACAAATATCCGCTTTAAGCTTGATTACTAATAATAAATAAAACGTGTTTATTCACATCATAACCTCAGACTGTGTCTGTTTGTTTTATTGTGACCTGAGAAGATAGAAGTGTTGTATCAGCCCCAGCACTCACCATAAGAAAAGATTTAAGCCAGAAACGAGGTCAACATTCATCTAAAAGCAGAACTCAGTGAAAAGCCATGCAGGTGATCAGCAATATTCACATTGATGGCCTTCATGAACAGAGCCCATGACGCTGCTAGACAAACACACAGCTGATCAAACGTAGCACATACTATACTGTAGTTGATAAGGCTTTTTCCTATACTAGGAACACCAGACGTACAGTCTCACACACACCTGTGTGCCAATAAGTCACTTTTTAATTATGAAAAGATAACACACAACCCTGTAAAATATTGTACCATCCCATACAATACCTTTATAAAATATTGGATTTGTGAAAAAAGGACTTCATTCCACATTATGGCAATTTGTAATCATTTAGTAACAGACTGATCAGATTGTAAAGTGTTCCTTTAATTTTGTCCATGTCTTTTTTGATAAAATCTCAGAGCGTGCATTTCATTTCATTACATTGCACGGGTGTTCCTTTTATTTTGTCCACGTCTTTTTGATCAAAACGTCAGAGGCTGTATTTCATTACACTGCACAGGTTTTATTTTTTTATTTTTTGTCCATGTGTTTTTGGAGAAAAACAGGTGTTTCTTTTATATTATTTTATTACACTGCACAAGTGTTGTTCTTATTTTGTCCATGTCTTCCGGATAAAATTACAAACTTCAACAAATGTCATTACACTGTAACTGCAAAAACAGCTGAGGTCAACGAAACATTTCATGTGCTGTACCTGAACACTCATCACACTTTTTAGCAAAGCTGTGATAAATGAATACAGTCCACAGAAAATGAGCAAACTCAGCAGGGGTCAGTTTTAGGCCCAAAATTGTTTATCCTTTACTTAAATGACATTTGTAAATTATCATATGTACTAAGATTTACTATTTTTGTAGATGACACAAATATTTTTGGTTGTGGGGATAACTTGCAGCAGACGCTGGAAATAGTCACTAATGAAATGAATAAATTAAAACTCTGGTTTGATTCAAATAAGTTATCTTTAAACTTGAACAAAACTAAATTCATGATATTCGGAAATCGCACTATAAATACAGACGTTAAAATAGTAATTGATAATGAAACAATTGAAAGGGTCAATGAAAATAAATTTCTGGGTGTTGTTCGTGACCATAAACTCTGCTGGAAGCCACACATTGAATATCTGTGCATGAAGATGGCCAGGAGTATTGGTATATTGAGCAAAACTAGATACGTCTTGAACAAAAATACATTACATACTCTGTACTGCACACTTATTGTACCATATATGTTATGTTGTGTGGACGTTTTGGGGAAATACCTACAAAAGCAACTTACAACAAATGGGCACATTGCAAAAAAGAGCAATTAGGATAATTAATCACATCGGGTATTATGAGCACACCAATCATCTGTTTTTTAATTCACAGTTGCTGAAATGTATGGACATTGTTACATTCAAAACTGCACAATTTATGTTTAAAGTTAAAGAAAATGTACCTTGTAACATACCCGCAATGTTTAATGAAAGAGACGGGGGATATCATCTAAGAGGTCACTGTATGTTCAAGCAGCCTCTTGTGCGAACTGCTGTTAAAAGCATCTGTGTTTCAGTTTGTGGGGTGAACTTATGGAATGGACATTAACAATGACATAACAGTCATAACAATGACATCAAACAGAGCCATAATATCATTCAGTTCAAAAATAGATTCAAGAAATCATTACTTGACCAATACAGAAAAGAATAAACTGAAACATAGGATTGGAATTTGTAATTTAAAGGTATTGTTGTATATTATTGTATTGTTGTAAGTTATTGTAAGGCCGGAGATTGTATGCTGTATTTGCATATCTATTTACTTTGTAATAATATGATTTTGTGAAATAAGGGGCAGGACCAAATAAGTTATTTGCTTCCGCCTGCTCCTTCTCGAACTAATCCCTTTCATATTTTTTGATTTTTCTGATTCTGATTGTGTTTTATTTTATGGTTTACATTTTTTTTGTTTTGCAACATTGTTGATTGTGCGAGATAAATAAATGAAATGAAATAATAAGAACAAATCAAAAACAGGGACTTTTGTTTTTTCCTTATTTCCGTGTGTTTGTACAGTATGATGTTAAATACAACAAGTGTCCCTTTTCCCACCCTCAGTGGCATTGAGGTGTATGCTTGATAAGCCTGTGAGTTTAGCTGATTCTTTAGCTTTCTCAGAACCCAGATAATCCATATTTGGGCTCAGCGACGCATTTGAACATGTATAAAAACCTGGAGTGAAACCTCAGCTGCACAAGTCCACACAGAGGAATCCAAGGTGAGTTCAAATGTCTGCAGCAGAATGCAGTGAAGAAGTGTGCACTTTTTCTTTCAGTGTGTGAACCCTCAGCTGTCTGTATTTTTTGGTTCAAATAATGTATATCTTTCCTCTGAGTGGAAGCTGTGTCTGATTCCTGTCTGTGTCCTGCAGGTCTGCTAGAATGGCTCGCATGTCTGTATTCAGATTCTCAGCTCTGGCTCTGCTGCTGCTGTCTGCCTGCTGTTGGGCCGACAATGAGGTAGGAACGTAGTGGAAAAGGAACAATCAGCAATGACAGCACAGTGTGATATCTGGTCATTTGTCATGTTGCAACAGAACACAACACTTCTAGGCGTTATAGAATGCACGTTTAACCTTGCCTGTCATGGTCACAAACATGGAAAAAAAAGGAACATCTCGCACACTGCTCTTTCTGCAGCATCACCATTTGTTTCTGTCCTTTCAGATCTTTGTCAAGAGTATTGTAAATATATTAGGTATTAAGTAATAAATATGTAATAATGAAGTATTATAATACTCTTGACGAAGGTCCAAAGGGGCCGAAACGTTAGTTTTCTTTAATAAATGGTGATGCTGGAGCAAGAGCAGTGTGCGAGATGTCTGTGATATTTCCCAACACACCTGCACAGATGAAATGCTGGATGTGCCAATTTTTTTGTCAAAACGAAAAATAAAATAAAATAAAAAAGTTATTCAAAAGTTAGTAAAGTTAGTTATCAGTTTTTGCATGGATAGTCAGAGAGCCAATGTATACTGGGAAGGACTGCCAAATTGTGTAGAAGATATTTAAAGAACATTGCAAGGAGAAACTAATTAATAACTTTTCTCATGTGATACAGAGCAGATGTTTCATTTTTTTTTAAGCACATTTCTTTAGTACTATTTTGATAATTTCTCATAGATGATGATACAGTTTGGATGACAACCCTAACCCTAACATACACAACATTTTAGGTTCCACGATGCTGAACGTGTGTTTCATAATCTCTCTTTTTGTACTTTGCACTTTAAATCACAGTATAATGGTTATTTGGCTGAAAAATTATTCTTAAACTTTTAGCTGTCATTCCTTTCCATCTATCGCTAACGTGTTTGTTTTTTTCTCCTCTGATCCCATGCTGAACCTGCAGGCAGGTATGTCATCTGTTCTAATGATCAGACCTATTATGCTGACATGCTCAGTACTGTGACTGCTGTATTTTTACACAAAGTGAAATGGTGTTGTTGTTGTGCAGAGGATGACTCAGCGGAGCTTTCTGTCTCTGAACTTCTGGAGAGAGCCAACAGTAATCTGAGTGAGTGTGAGCTGCTGCAGCCATGATATTTCCTTGTTCTATCAGCAGCAGTTCAACATGTTTCTGAGTGTCTGTGTGATGTGTTTCAGTCCGTTCTGACAATGATCCCATCCTGACCGGAGGAGACATCGCCATCGGCAGCGAGGACGAGAGAAACGCCGACCCCTGCACCAGCCAAGGCTGCATGTGGGGCAAATACACTGATGGGAAGGTCTACGTTCCTTATTACATCACCAACCACTTCTGTAAGTGTCACACACATCTCACACTTATGCTCTGTCCATATACAGCAGGCTTCCACATGTAATGCAGCCTGTTGTAGCAACAACTCTGACAAAAGGTTTGAAAGTGAGAACAAACTGTTCATATACCAGAATCAAACAGACAGACTGCTCACTGTTAAAGTAAAGCCATCAATAGCGGCAGTTGAGCAAAAAGCTGTAAACATTCGGGGATCAGTAGAGCAGGCATCCTGTTTTGTATCTAACTGTTCTCCACTTGTCTTCATCATTCTGAAACCAGACTTTTTCATTTTCACTCATGCCACAGGAAAATATTGTCTGATGTTCCTTTTTTTTTTTACACATTGGTGGAGTTCACACAATGAATGTTTAGCTGATAAATCTGCTATATTTGAATTCATCCCATAAAAATCAGGACTGCTCTAACTGTAAATCAAAGATCCCCAAAAGAAGATTTGCTTACTTATATTAGATTTCTTTAGGGAATAGCTAGTAGTAGTAATAGTAGTAGCATTAAACAGTTGACGTATTTTAGAAACCTCAAAGATTCAGGGCTTTGGAGCCCCAGAACCCCCCAACCCTGGTCAGGTCCTCTGAGTCATGACATAAATTAAAAAAAACTAAAAAAACAGATGTACAACCAATGCAACAGTCAGCAAACAGTCAAATCCAACACAGTAACGATTCAACAAAGCAATAATTTGGATCCGCTGAGTCACTCAAGGTGCTTTCACTCATCATTTATTTCTTCCTCTGAAGCAACAAAACATGTTACATGAGCCTTCAGAAACTCCTCAAAGTCAAATTGGACTCACTAAACACATTTAGCTAGGGCTAACTGACTCTACATCACTTTAAATAGACTTGAAGAAACTACACTCCATTCTAAAAGAATAACTGCTGTTGTGATAATAATGAGATTGTCTTTTTCAAATGTAATTTCCAAAAAAAGAAAAGTTGTCAAATAATTGGGGCCAGTATGTTACTGTGTTGCTCTCGTGTTGTGACATGCTAAGAAGCTAAATGTGTGCTGTGGGATGCTAAGAAGCTAAATGTTGTCTGCTGTTGGATGCTAAGAAGCTAAACCTAAATGTTGTTTGCTGTTTGATGGTATGAAGCTAAATGTTGTGTGCTGTGGAATAATAAGAAGCTAAATGTTGTGTGCTGTGGGATATTAATAAGATAAATGATTTGTGCTGTGGGATGGAAATAAGCTAAATGTTGTGTGCTGTGGGATGAAGAGAAGCTAAATGTTGTGTGCTGTGGGATGCTAAGAAGATCAATTGTGTGTGCTCTGTGATGATAAGAAGCTAAATGTTGTGTGCTATGTGATGGCAACAAGCTAATTATTGTGTGCTGTGGGATGCTAAGAAGCTAAATGCTGTATGCTATGGGATGGTAAGAAGCTAACTGCTGTGTGCTGTGGTCCTGGCAGCCGACCGGGAAAAGGCTATCATCATCCGTGGACTGGAGTCCTTCTCTTCCTTCTCCTGCATCCGCTTCAGGCCCACCCAAAGCAACGACCGCGACTGGCTGAGCATCGAGTCCCAGAATGGGTAAGAAAGTGATGTTGTAGAAGACATTGAGTCGAAAGCTTTGCTCACTCTTCAGTGTTCTTCAACTCCTCTGTGCTCCTGTCCAGCTGCTACTCCTTCGTTGGCCGTCGTGGTGGGAAGCAGGTGGTGTCTCTGGCCCGGAGTGGATGCCTTTACCATGGCACGGTGCAGCACGAGCTGCTCCACGCTCTGGGCTTCAACCATGAACAGACCCGCTCTGACAGGGACAACCACATCAGAGTCATGCTGCAAAACGTTCAGTCTGGTAAGGGAGCTGGTTATTATTCAGACGGTTTTCAGAGGAAATCCAGTAAACTGCAGACAAGTACATTCACTAAAAACACTCATAAGATTTGTTTTTTACAAGAAATTATGCAGGCCTAACGTTAATATTTCATGCATAAACTTCGTGAACAAATACACTGATAAATACAACCTCCTATTATAGTAAACTAAAACTAAGAAAATAAGCGGTGAAAAATGTTTTTTTGTAACCTGAAACTAAATTAAAACTAAAACCTTCAAGAAAAACCAGAGCCAGGCTGGGGCCACATGCGATTTTAGGGGTACCAAATACATTTAGCACAAGTGTTACATACCACTAACTCTCCATAGGTTTGGTTCTACAAAAGACTAACGATACACATATAACAATAAACACAAGAATAATCATCTGTCATAATCATCAGTGTTAACCTACATTTTATCTATCACTGCACATGAATAATATTCCCTCTTTGGGGATAAAGGTGGGGTTAAAATGTATGAACATATTTGCCACAGTTAGGGGGGCCAGACGGGGATCCAGGCTTAATATTACAGGTGCACTGGCCACCCTTGCTCCGCCCCCTAGAACCGCCATTGTTGCCAGGATTGAAATTTTTTTTTTTTTATGTAAATCATTTCAGTTTCAGTTTTTTAAGCTATAATATTTAACTACTGAATTAAAATGGAGAAAGCATCAATTTCCATCCAATCTCGTGACATTGAACCACCGAAACTGAATGGACCTGACATGTGCTGTATTTGCTTTACATCGGACATAAAAGTAGCACAATGATTAAACTAGGGCTATCAGCATTAACGCGTTAATCGCGATGTGATTAATGGCCAAGCATAACGCGTTCTTTTTTTTTTATCGCATTAATCACATGCCGCCATTTATTAATTTATTTTGCACTTCACTCGGCTTCGCGTCGTGCCTAACAGGATACTATTTTTACCCTTTGCCGCACCTTTCTCTTTCTCTCTGTTTATATTCCTGTGCTTTTGAGAGGAAGTTGTACCTAGCATGGCCCCAGCAGCCTGTGTGCTACATGAGAGCTGTCCTAATAGTCTCCGGGGCACGTTACCCAAATCCTTGTTCTCATCACGACCATCAGGCTTCACTGCTCCTCAAAAGAAAGACAGTTATATCCATTATGTCCGTGTATTCATTTCAAATATGTAAGAAAAACATTATTTCCATTAAAAAAATGTAAATGTTAAAGAAACCTTTGCTTCATATGGGAATAATTGACATGTCTCTTCCCATCTTGCTTGCAATATAAGTATGGTGGGTCCCTGGTGCCTCCTAGTGGACAAAAAGAGCCTGAACATCACACTGCCAAGGGGGAACACCACGTTTTAGCAAATCCCTGATCCTTCATGAAACAGAAGTTCATTGTGTGACTGCACTTCTCTGAACATAAAACCATCAGTACCAAACCACGGAGCTCTGCAGATTATTGGGATCTTTCTCCAGCAGCTGGACTCCTTTCTGTCCAGAGACAAAGTGAAGTCAAACCAAACAAATGTAACTTTAATCTTAACTTAATTCTTGTTTTTTTCTTTTTCTTTTTAGGAATGGAGCACAACTTCAATAAGATCGCCACCCTGAACCAGGGCACTCCCTATGATTACAACTCTGTCATGCAGTACCACAAGTGAGAACAGCTGGCTTCACTTCTGTGTTGTGTGTGCATGATAATAATAATAATAATAATAATAATAATAATAATAATAATAATAATAATAATAATAACTTCATTTGTATAGCACCTTTAAAAACAACAGTTTACAAAGTGCTTTGACAGAGGAAACAAAAAAAAACACAAAATCAATACACATACACATGTAGCCATAGTAAACAGTAGATTGGACACTATCAAAGGACAGAAGAAAAATGACAATTCAATTAACCAAATGTAATTGCCAGTTGCTAGGGTAAAAAGACAATAGAAGCATGTCTATAAAAATGTGTTTTAAGAAGTGATTTAAAAGATGTCACAAATTCAGCGAGCCTCTGGTTTTTAATCTTTAGTGCGTAACTTTTTGATATTAAAAAAAAGTCCGTTACATTCAAGCCATTGCCAAATGAGTTGCTACAAAGCTAATTAAGACTGTCAGCTCCACACAAATCTCTCTGTATTTCTCAGTATGGCTGTGTTCAGAAGATTGTGGCGTCCGGCGACTTTCCCGCGCAGAAACTCAGTGTCCTCCTTGGCTACTAGCAACTGCGTGGAGGAGGGGTGGGGAGTTTTGTTGTCATTACTTAGAATTCCTCATGGGGGAGACAGAAACTACGCACTATAGCTTTAAGTCTCGACTTTGGAACGTTAGAAGGGCCCGGCCCGAGGATGTAAGGCTACAAACTGGCTCGTATAGGGTCAGCATTTTTGTGATAGAACCTGATGAGCTTTAAAATTGATCAGTAAAATCTTAAACTCAATTCTAAAACGAACAAGAAGCTAGGATTGGAGTGATGTCGTCTGTTGAAACAGGTGAGAAGCCTGGCTGGAGCAGCTGGAGGCTGGAGAGTGATCTCTGGTTAATGCCGGTTAAAAGAGAGTGGCAGTAATCTTAGTCTATATTGACAACGTTTTATGTAGGGGATTGCTCCGGTGCCCGCCGGAGGTTGTACCAGATGTCCCTCAGTCAGCTTCCTCTTCCTTTGTGTTGGCATTTTAAACTCCGGTGGATTTGTGAGGACTCTGGTTAACTGCTCCTCAGATCTCTGCAGGGTAAATCCAGACAGCTAGCTAGACTATCTGTCCAATCTGAGTTTTCTCTCGCACGACTAAAACAACTTTTGAACGTACACACGTTCCACCAAAACAAGTTCCTTCCAGAGGCTATTTTACAGAGGCATGGTCATTGTGTCCGGCGCTTAGCATGAACTACCTTTTCAAGGCCGGGCTGTGACAATATGTTTTTGATTTTGAGATGGTCCTGACATGCAGAAAACAAGACTGAACAACTTTATTCACGTGTGGGATGAATGGGAAGACTGAATCCAAAATGACACCAACAGTAAGGATCCTCCTTCCTAGGATGTGCTGTGCTCCAGTCTAACTGCTCCGTGTCCTCTTGCAGGTACGCCTTCTCCAAGAACAACCAGCCCACCATGGTCCCCATCCCCAACGCCAACGTGTCCTTTGGCAACGCTAAGGAGATGAGTCGCAACGACATTGCCAGGCTCAACACTCTCTACAAGTGCTGTGAGTGTCCACATGAGCACATTATAAAAAAATAAATATACATATACACTTGTATTCAACATTGAGTTTGGACCTAATCCCCCTCTGTGCTGTTTCACTGTTACAGAAGAAGCGTTTTCAGATGTGCTGACAGACGATCAGAGGCTCCCTGACCAACAGAAGCTGCAGCCCTGAACTCATCAGCACAACAGCCAATGATCATTCAATAAAGTTACTTTGACTGGAATGAAACACTGACTCCACTGACTCATTACTGTCTCCATACATGACTGAGTAGTACACCATGAAAACCTCACTTTTTTTTATCAGAAAATCCTCATGTTCAAACAATCAAAACCTCATTCAAATATTTCTATTTTTAGAGACTCTGGTAGTTTCATTAAACAGACCCAGATGGATGTTGAACATTGCGTGACTTTCTCTTATCTGGTCGTAAATGTATTTTATTTTCTGAGTATATAGTAGATCTACGTATACAGTACATTACTAGTTCTTTAACGCCTGGACTGCAACTTGTTTTGGGTTTTGTAGGTCAGCTGTTTGACAGTTTCTCTTCAATTGTTTAATTTAATCGTGTTGCATTAGAAGTCATCTTTTTCAGTTTTAGTGGAGTCACTGTGTCAAGGGTTGTCCTTAATGTACTGTTAATACTATCCACCATACAATCACAAGGGGAGGGTCAAATGTCTGCGGAGTGTCACATGCAAGCAATGTAGCCATGCAAGCAAACATTTGCAGTATTACCTTACGCTTATGTTTTTTTTTTCTTCAGTATGACAATATGATACAGTTCACCTGTCTAGTTGGGTTATTATAGAAATGTAAATTATTAACAAAATAATATCTGAAACTGTAAGGTATTTCTGTTTTTATTTTTTTATTTTTTTTCAAGAACTGCAATTTAAAAATCAGCCTGCATTTTAAAAGTTAATTCCTATAGAGTCATACAGTACAACACTATATATATATACATATATATATATATATATATATATATATATATATATATATATATATATATATATATATCAATGAATATATTGAGACATATGTTGATATAGTATAAGGCATGTTATGGGGGAATTGTTGGGTCCCTGTAAATTAGTGTTAGAGTGTGGTCAAGACCTACTCTATATGTAAAGTTTGACACTATAAATCAGAGATCTTCAACAGGGGGTCCAGGGCCCCTTGGGAGTCCTCAGAGTTACTGCAGGGGGGCCACCAAATTATTGTTAATTTTTGTTAAGTTTTTGCATAAATGAAAATCTCTTAACATGAATCCAACATATTATTAGCAAATATAAATCAGCCTATTTGTGAAAAAAACTAACATTGATGATAGGCTACTGACCTATAGGTAAGGAAATCACTAAGGTCCACAGATCCAGTTCATCGTAAGGATTCACTCTGCCACATGTATGTTTAACATGATTGATAAAAACATGCCAACAAATATTAATAGCTTAGTATTCTATGCACTAAAAATGTACCGCATTTTCCGGACTATAAGTCGCTCCGGACTATAAGTCACATCAGTCAAAAAATGCATCATGAAGAGGCAAAAAACATATATAAGTCGCACTGGACCAAGACCAAGAACAGACATTTAATCTGGAAAGGCAAGTTATTAAACTACACAATAGTACACAGAACAAGTGGCTGAAGACGGTAGGTGTCTGGTATGTTAACGTAACGTAACTGCACTGTTGATGAGCCTCTCCCAGCAGCACGTTGTTCAAGCACCCATCTGTGGACTCCTTCCTCCAGCTCTGGCCATCTGGATTTCAGCGCGACTAGCTTTCTTTGTTTTCTTCATTGCAGTAAGACTAACCTTTTCGCCAGTCCCTCACAAGTTTCTCACTCACTCCAAACTTTCGTTCTGCTGCTCGATTACCGTTTTCGGCTGCGTATTTTACTACCTGTAACTGTAAGTTTCTTTTCTTTCTCAGTTGTCTTTAGGAGCAGCATATAGTCGTCTAGCCTCACAAGTCTAGAGCGCCTCTCGCGGCTGTAGACGGTAATGTTTTCAGCATGAAATAACATTTAAAAACATGTTAAATTATATATATTTTGATATATAAGTCGCACCTGACTATAAGTCGCAGGACCAGCCAAAGTATGAAAAAAGGTGCGACTTATAGTCCGGAAAATACGGTATGTGTAAAAGCTTTAGGCCGGCCAAATGTTATTGTAGGCCCGGTTTAATATGCAACTTCATTTCATACAATATTAGCTCTGTCTCACTCTCAGTTAAGCGGTCCTTGGCTCAAAAAACGTTGAAGACCCCTGCTATAAATGAAATTGAATTGAATTGAATGTTAGCTGTGGGTGGAATGAACAACAGTCCCCACTCCACATTTGAATGCCTGGCCTTGTCACAATTTCCTGCTGTGGGTGGGTTCATACTGACAGCAGTGTGCTGAATGTCCCACACTGATAAGAGCAGAGGGGGGTGTTTTTATTCTCTCTCTCTCAGACAAAGTGACAGATGTTTCAAACTCAGACTCTGTCAGCTCACAAAGATAAGTTAAGTGTGTGGGAGGATAGCGAGAAATGCTGGAGAGGACATTTTACATGAATCAGGACAGAACAGGATTTTAGACAGACTTGTGGCACATGTTCCCTAAATGTCCTCAAAGCAACCGCAGTGCCATTAGAAAAGTCTGTAAAATGTATTGATTATTACAGTGGTAGAAGAAGTATTCAGATTCTTTCCTTAAGTAAAAGTACTTTTACCACACTGTTAAAAAAAAACAACCTATGTTACAAGTAAGTCCTGCATTCAAAATTACACTAAAGCAAAAGTATGTAAGCATCATAAGGAAAACGAACTTAAACTATTAAAAGGAAAATCCTCACATTTTAGAAAATGGTCCAAACAGTTCTGTCAATCAACAAGGTGTTTATTTATCTTACCGTTTCAGTTGGACTTGTAGGCCATTTTCAATGTTTTTGGCCCCTTTTCCCCCCATTTTACACTTCCTTACACTACCATGTATGAACATCACTAACACCAACTTATTACTAGTTTTACACTTATTTTTGGAATTCATGGTCAATAAACCTTATTTATAGGAAATTATTCCTAATCCTGGAGATAAAAAAGCAGAAGCTATGGATGCCCAGGTAGCTTAGTTGGTACAGCAGGTGCCCATATATAGAGTTTTACTCCTCAATGCAGAGGGCCCAGGTTCGACTCCGACCTGCAGCCCTTTGCTGCATGTCATTTCCCCTCTCTTTCCCTTTTCATTTCTTCAGCTGTCCTGTCAATAAAGGCCTAGAAATGCCCAAAAAATAATCTTAAAAAAAAGCAGAAATTATGAATTATTCAGACTAATAATAAAGGTAGGATAATCACAGAAGGCTATATGTCAACGTTCAGTCAGGATACTGTTTTGAAACATTTAGATTTTTTTTTTTTAAATGCTAAAAAATTTAACAAAACACCCAAAATTCAATGAAAGTAGAGATCTGATCTTTTGTCGTACTTGCGATGCACGTTGTACGGAATCATCCGTGTTATTTTAGGGTAATTACAATTAGGTAGTAACAAAGAAACCCATATTTCTGAGATAGACATTTAGAAAACGGGTCAAATTTGACCCATAGACAACACAAGGGTTTAAACAGCCAGCAATGGTAATATGGTACACAATTTCACCCCATGTTGTTTAGTACACACATTAATTCATTGTGTAGTCAGCCACAGCCCAAACAATTCAGGCATCAAAACAAACACATTACATTGGTTAATTCATAATCTACGTTGATTTCCTTTATACGTTACATGGTTTAAATGGAATGCACTCTTTTCTGTTATATTAATCATTATTTTCTGTCTTTGTTACCATGCTGGTGGTGAGGTCCTTCCCAGTGCAGAAAAGGCGTGTCCAAGGGTTGTATAGTATGGTCTGCCAATTGGGCATTTTAGGCCTTTATTTGATAGGAAAGCTTAGACATTAAAAGGGAGGGAGATGGGGATTGACATGTAGCAAAGGGCAGCAGATTGATTTTTAAAGAGCAGCCACTAGCACAAGGACTGTGCCTCTTTACATGGACCGCACCCTCTATCAGGTGAGCTACTTTTTTTGGTCTTTTTTCATCAGGTTTTTGACATACTATACTATAACTTTCATATCACTTTTTCGACATGCTATACTTTGACTTTTTTATCACTTTTTCGAAATAATGTACTATACTATGACTTTTTTCGACATACTATACTACGACTGGTCATCGTTTTTTTCGAGGTTCTATACTAACATTTTTTTCGTCAAACTACAATATGACTTCTTTCGACATGCTATACTATGACTTCTTTTTTTTAAGATAATTTTTTGGGCATTTTAGGCCTTTATTTGATAGGATAGCTGAATTCTTGAAAGGGGAGAGAGAGGGGGGAATGTCATGCAGAAAAATGCCGCAGGTTAATTAAAAATATAACCCCTGGCTGCTGCGTCGAGGACTGAGCCTTTGTACATGGGGCACATGCTCAACCAGGTGAGCTGCCCAGGCGCCCCATTCTATGACTTTTTGATCACTTTTTTCGACATACTATACTATGACTTTTTCAACATACTATACTATGACATTTTCATAATTTTTTTGACATGCTATACTATGAAGTTTTGATCACTTTTTTCTACATATACTATAACTTTTTAAATATCACTTTTTTGACTTTTTATCACTTTTTTGGACATACTGAGACTTTTTCATGTCTTCTTCCGACATACTATACTATGACTCTTTTTGACTTTTATTATACATACTCATACTTTCAGCTAGAAAATAAATTCAAACCGTACAATGTTCTACATCTTCTACATTATTAATCTTTTAAAGCAAACAATTCAGTCTTGCCTTTCAAAAAAAATCTTTAAATATTCCACATCTTTTTTTTTACATAATTGGTGTTATTCAACTTTTCAATGAAATTAACAACAATTAAAAACCATCCCCACTTTACTCCTTCTAATGCAGTTAAGTTAGCAAACCAATCCATTATCCCAACAAGGAAACTGCACAACACAAATACAATACCAGGAGTGGGGGTTCAAACCCACATGTGGGACATGCCCATTGGACCTTAAGTCCAACGCCTTAACCACTCATCCACCCTGGTACTTATCATCTACAGACAGGGCACTGAAACAATCTATGGTGAACAGATTTGAGAAAAATTTTTTTTGCTGTGTATAATTCTCACGATAAAAGACAAAACACCAATAGTGCCCTCGAAGGATTGTTTCCATTGCATTTGGAGTGCAATCCCTCCCCTCATATTGTTATTCAGTTACGCATTGACACTTATATAGGATGGATGCTTACGGCCTAAAATATACCTTTTGTAATTACACATGCGTTATTACCTGTGGGAGGAACCGCTGGGGTCGGGTGCGCTGCCACATGGGTGGCAGTGAAGGTCAGGGGCCTCGACGGACCAGACCCGGGCAGCAGAGACTGGCTCTGGGGACGTGGAATGTCACCTCTCTGTGGGGGAAGGAGCCGGAACTTGTGCGGGAGGTGGAGCGCTACCGGTTAGATCTGGTGGGGCTTACCTCTACGCACAGTCTTGGTTCTGGAACCATACTCCTGGATAGGGGTTGGACTCTTTTCTTCTCCGGAGTTGCCCAGGGTGTGAGGCGCCGGGCGGGTCTGGGGATACTCACAAGCCCCCGGCTGAGCGCCGCTACGTTGGAGTTTAACCCGGTGGGACGAGAGGGTCGCCTCCCTACACCTGCGGGTTGTGGGGGGGGAAAACTCTGACTGTTGTTTGTGCATATGCACCGAACAAGAGTTCGGAGTATTCGGCCTTCTTGGAGACCTTGAGTGGAGTCCTGCATGGGGCTCCAGTCGGGACTCCATAGTTCTGCTGGGGGACTTCAACACGCACGTGGGTAATGATGGAGACACATGGAGAGGCGTGATTGGGAGGAACGGCCTCCTGATCTGAAACCAGAGTGGTTGTTTGTTGTTGGACTTCTGTGCTAGTCATGGATTGTCTATAACGAACACCATGTTCGAACATAGGGATGCTCATAAGTGTACTTGGTACCAGAGCACCCTAGGCCAAAGGTCAATGATCGATTTTATAATCGTTTTATCTGATCTGAGGCCGTATGTTTTGGACACTCGGGTGAAGAGAGGGGCGGAGCTGTCAACCGATCACCATCTGGTGGTGAGTTGGGTCAGGGGGTGGGGGAAGACTCTGGACAGACCTGGTAAGCCCAAACGGGTAGTGCGGGTAAATTGGGAACGTCTGGAGGAGGCCCCTGTCCGACAGACTTTCAACTCACACCTCCGGCGGAGCTTTTCGTGCATCCCTGTGGAGGCTGGGGGCATTGAACCCGAGTGGACAATGTTCAAAGTTTCCATTGCTGAAGCTGCGGTGAGGAGCTGTGGTCTTAGGGTCTTAGGTGCCTCAAGGGGCAGTAACCCACGAACACCGTGGTGGACACCGGTGGTCAGGGAAGCCGTCCGACTGAAGAAGGAGTCTTTCCGGGATATGTTATCCCAGACGACTCCGGAGGCAGTTGCAAGGGGCCCGAAGGGCTGCAGCCTCTGCCGTGAAAGAGGCAAAGCAGCGTGTGTGGGAGAAGTTTGGAGAAGACATGGAGAAGGACTTTCGGTCGGCACCAAGGTACTTCTGGAAAACCGTTCGCCACCTCAGGAGGGGGAAGCGGGGAACCATCCAAGCTGTGTACAGTAAGGATGGGGACGCTGTTGACCTCAACTGAGGAGGTAATAGGGCGGTGGAAGGAGCACTTTGAGGAACTCCTAAATCCGACTAATACGCCCTCTATGGTAGAGGCAGAGCTGGAGGATGAGGGGGGATTGGCATCAATTTCCCTGGTGGAGGTTGCTGAGGTAGTTAAACAACTCCACAGTGGCAAAGCCCCAGGAATTGATGAGATCCGTCCCAGAAATGCTTAAAGCTCTGGGTGTGGAGGGGTTGTCTTGGTTGACACGCCTCTTCAACATTGCGTGGAAGTCTGGGACGGTGCCTAAGGAGTGGCAGACCGGGGTGGTGGTTCCCCTTTTTAAAAAGGGGGACCAGAGGGTGTGTGCCAATTACAGGGGTATCACACTTCTCAGCCTCCCCGGTAAAGTCTACTCCAAGGTGCTGGAAAGGAGGGTTCGGTCGATAGTCGAATCTCAGGTTGAAGAGGAACAATGCGGATTCCGTCCTTATCGTGGAACAACGGACCAGATCTTTACTCTCGCAAGGATCCTGGAGGGAGCCTGGGAGTATGCCCAACCAGTCTACATGTGTTTTGTGGATCTGGAGAAGGCGTATGACCGGGTGCCCCGGGAGATACTGTGGGAGGTGCTGCGGAGTACGGGGTGAGGGGGTCCCTTCTCAGGGCCATCCAATCTCTGTACGACCAAAGCGAGAGCTGTGTCCGGGTTCTCGGCAGTAAGTCGGACTCGTTTCAGGTGAGAGTTGGCCTCCGCCAGGATATCGTGGCGTAGTCGGGGTGGAGAGGGGTTGCAGTTCGGTGGGCTGGGGATCTCGTCGCTGCTTTTTGCAGATGATGTGGTCCTGATGGCATCATCGGCCTGTGACCTTCAGCACTCACTGGATCGGTTCGCAGCCGAGTGTGAAGCGGCTGGGATGAGGATCAGCACCTCTAAATCGGAGGCCATGGTTCTCAGCAGGAAACCGATGGAGTGCCTTCTCCAGGTAGGGAATGAGTCCTTACCCCAAGTGAAGGAGTTCAAGTACCTTGGGGTCTTGTTCGCGAGTGAGGGGACAATGGAGCGGGAGATTGGTCGGAGAATCGGCACAGCAGGTGCAGTATTACATTCAATTTATCGCACCGTTGTGACGAAAAGACAGCTGAGCCAGAATACAAAGCTCTCAATCTACCGGTCAGTTTTTGTTCCTACCCTCACCTATGGTCATGAAGGCTGGGTCATGACCGAAAGAACAAGATCCAGGGTACAAGCGGCCGAAATGGGTTTCCTCAGGAGGGTAGCTGGCGTCTCCCTTAGAGATAGGGTGAGAAGCTCAGTTATCCGTGAGGAGCTCGGAGTAGAGCCGCTGCTCCTTTGCGTCGAAAGGAGCCAGTTGAGGTGGTTCGGGCATCTGGTAAGGATGCCCCCTGGGCGCCTCCCTAGGGAGGTGTTCCAGGCACGTCCAGCTGGGCGGAGGCCTCGGGGGAGACCCAGGACTAGGTGGAGGGATTATATCTCTAACCTGGCCTGGGAACGCCTCAGGATCCCCCAGTCGGAGCTGGTTAATGTGGCCCGGGAAAGGGAAGTTTGGGGTCCCCTGCTGGAGCTGCTACCCCCGCGACCCGACCCCGGATAAGCGGATGAAGATGGATGGATGGATGGATGGTTATTACTCGAAGATACCCAACAGTTTGAGAAAGATCCTTTTGTCTATGGTGGTATTGCTGACTAACCAACGTACTTATTGTTACCAATAGTGGGGTTCAACCCCACGTAGGTAATTGTCCATTAGATCTAACGCTTCTATTGCTGCTACACATTGCACTTAATTTGGGGCGAAACTTGTTTGGTCACGAATATTCACTCTGTATTCCATTCACTTCCATTGAAGTCCTAACAACAGACACATTTTAGCCTCCCTGCGTTTCATGTCTCACTGCAATCTCTAGCTGATCTACCACCTTTGCTCACCTTTGACTGAGGAGACACGGTAGTTCAATAAATAGACATTCTGAGGAACTGTTTTCGGAAATTGAGGATTAGTTCTTTAGCATGTTTTATTACTATTATTATAGATACAGCACCTACAGTCTTTGCAGTTTGATCCATGTATTTTATGACTTGTCTCAGAATGTATATAAGCCAAACAGAAGGAGGCAACTGCACTTAAACACAAAAATATTACCAGGAGAGAGGTTCGAACCCATGTGGGCATACACCCATTAAGTCCAATGCCTTAACCACTCAGCCATCCTGGTTGAGATCAGGTTCACACAGTGCATCTTTTTTGTGAAAAATGTTGATTCTGTATAGGGTTGGTAATGTTGAGAAGCTGGCAATATTTGAAAGTAGCATCTCCTCGGGGCTCCGTCTAACCCCTCCCCCTGCCCTCAGTGCTCTCTTTTGCTGAGTTTTCTTGCTGAGACTTGCAGAAACTCTGGCGCTGTGCACTGAGCTCAGGCTCGTATACGCACAGAGCCATTTCATTGGCTCTTTCCAAGCGGACTGTGAGGCAGTGATTGGTGGGCATTTCTACAGGATTACAGCAGTTACTAGTACTTTAAGTACATTTCTGAGAATATATACACATTATATATATATATTTAGATCTTATATATATATATAATATATATATATATATATATTTAGATCTTTTACTGTAGTAAAAGTACTAATACCACACTGTAAAGTAAAAGTCCTACATTGAAAAATGTGTATATATTCTCAGAAATGTACTTAAAGTACTCATCATGCAATAAAAGCTTCCCTGTCAGCGTTTACTATTATATCTGATGTTTCTGCATTAATATTACTGCTGCATTAATGTGTATGTTGCATTTTACTGCTGTAGATTTTTAAAGGCAGGGCTGGTAACTATTTTCAATATACATGCACACTTTTAATTACACCCCGTCAGCAATAAAAAGGCTCTGAAAAAGGAAGGGAAACTATTTGTCATAAGTAACTGCTGTAATCCTGTAGAAATGCCCACCAATCACTGCCTCACAGTCCGCTTGGAAAGAGCCAATGAAATGGCTCTGTGCGTATACGAGCCTGAGCTCAGTGCACAGCGCCAGAGTTTCTGCAAGTCTCAGCAAGAAAACTCAGCAAAAGAGAGCACTGAGGGCAGGGGGAGGGGTTAGACGGAGCCCCGAGGAGATGCTACTTTCAAATATTGCCAGCTTCTCAACATTACCAACCCTATACAGAATCAACATTTTTCACAAAAAAGATGCACTGTGTGAACCTGATCTCAACCAGGATGGCTGAGTGGTTAAGGCATTGGACTTAATGGGTGTATGCCCACATGCGTTCGAACCTCTCTCCTGGTAATATTTTTGTGTTTAAGTGCAGTTGCCTCCTTCTGTTTGGCTTATATACATTCTGAGACAAGTCATAAAATACATGGATCAAACTGCAAAGACTGTAGGTGCTGTATCTATAATAATAGTAATAAAACATGCTAAAGAACTAATCCTCAATTTCCGAAAACAGTTCCTCAGAATGTCTATTTATTGAACTACCGTGTCTCCTCAGTCAAAGGTGAGCAAAGGTGGTAGATCAGCTAGAGATTGCCTATAGAGATTAGGACTTTTACTTTACAGTGTGGTATTAGTACTTTTACTACAGTAAAAGATCTAAATATATATATATATATATATATATATATATATATATATATATATATATTTGTATTGGTTTATTTGATAGGGACCATGCATATTTATGAACATTGTTGTATAAAAAACACGTGTACACATGTAAATATGCCAGACTTAGTAAAAATAACTGCAGTTATCTGCAGTCTCTAGGCAGGTGAGATAGGACTAACATAGAAACAGTCAGCAGTCATACAGCACTCATTTGCTATAAATTAAAAAGTACACATAATGGTAACATTATTCATCCACCTCTATACTGCGTTCAATTTAACAGTGAAAGTGAATGGGTGATGAAATGTGTGACAGTTAAAAGTGAGTATAGCATAACGGCTAAATGTAGCATGAAGGCTCTGATATCTGGTGAGGCTGTTATAACAGAATGAACATTTAAACAATCACATACTGTATGTGTTGTGTTTGAGTGGCCATGCATTTTATTGACTTGTCCATAGCCTTTATTGAATTGCATAAGAGATTTAGAACTATTTTTGTAGTTGCACAGAAAAAGGCTGTGTCACACACACACACACACACACACACACACACACACACACACACACACACACACACACACGCACACGCCCGGGACCGATGCAATGTTTCCCACAGGTTGCAAGGACTCAAGATTTTCCATTAACAGTGATAAGGGTGGGCGGCTCTCTTTGTACAATTTGTTATATCATGTTGTTCTTGGAATACGTGACCACCAGTATAAAAACTCTCACTTGGTAACAGTGAGACACTTGTCTCTTCAGTCTTTCAGGTAACAACCCTGTCTGCACACTTCATCGTTCATACACACAGTGCCAGGGACTTTGGTGACATTTAAAGCCTGAGTCTGCATGGGACATTGACATTTTGCATTCAGAGTAATATGGATTATATATTTGTGATGACATGCTTTTAAAAAACTAACTTTTATTTTGTGTATTTCCTTCATCTCCTTCATCCTCTCTGGTTCTGTCAGGTCTGTTGCAGCCATGTTGGTTTTCTCCTGGTCTCTCGTGACTCTGCTGCTGGTGTCCTCTTCCTGGGCCGAGGTAAAATACCCCAGAAACCCCCTCATCTCACTGACATGACATGAAGACCTGTATGCGATAATTCCAATCAGAAATCAATATTATAAATGTTAATATGGAAAAAAGGGGATACATTCAAAAAACAAGTTATACAAAACTTTTATTTGATCTGAAATGTCATGTTTTCAGGTTGAAGCTACAACGAGGACAAATTCATTCAGAAGGAGGAAAATGAATAGAGAAAATATTTAATGTTTAATCAAATACTAGAGACAACCAGGCAAAAGGCAAAGCAACTATATATATATATATATATATATATATATATATATATATATATATATATATATATATATATATATATATATATATATATATATATATATATATATATATATATATATATATATATATATATATATATATATATATATATATATTTATACAGTCAGGTCCATAAATATTGGGACATCGACACAATTCTAATCTTTTTTGGCTCTATACACCACCACAATGGAGTTGAAATGAAACGAACAAGATGTGCTTTAACTGCAGACTTTCAGCTTTAATTTGAGGTATTTACATCCAAATCAGGTGAGCGGTGTAGGAATTACAACAGTTTGTATATGTGCCTCCCACTTTTTAAGGGACCAAAAGTAATGGGACAGATTAACAATCATAAATCAAACTTTCACTTCTTAATACTTGGTTGCAAATCCTTTGCATTCAATTACAGCCTGAAGTCTGGACGCATAGACATCACCAGACGCTGGGTTTCATCCCTGGTGATGCTCTGCCAGGCCTCTACTGCAACTGTCTTCAGTTCCTGCTTGTTCTTGGGGCATTTTCTCTTCAGTTTTGTCTTCAGCAAGTGAAATGCATGCTCAATCGGATTCAGGTCAGGTGATTGACTTGGCCATTGCATAACATTCCACTTCTTTCCCTTAAAAACTCTTTGGTTGCTTTTCGCAGTATGCTTCGGGTCATTGTCCATCTGCACTGTGAAGCGCCGTCCAATGAGTTCTGAAGCATTGGCTGAATATGAGCAGATAATATTGCCCGAAAACACTTCAGAATTCATCCTGCTGCTTTTGTCAGCAGTCACATCATCAATAAATACAAGAGAACCAGTTCCATTGGCAGCCATACATGCCTACGCCATGACACTACCACCACCATACTTCACTGATGAGGTGGTATGCTTTGGATCATGAGCAGTTCCTTTCCTTCTCCATACTCTTCTCTTCCCATCACTCTGGTACACGTTGATCTTTGTCTCATCTGTCCATAGGATGTTGTTCCAGAAATGTGAAGGCTTTTTTAGATGTTGTTTGGCAACTCTAATCTGGCCTTCCTGTTTTTGAGGCTCACCAATGGTTTACATCTTGTAGTGAACCCTCTGTATTCACTCTGGTGAAGTCTTCTCTTGATTGTTGACTTTGACACACACACACCTACCTCCTGGAGAGTGTTCTTGATCTGGCCAACTGTTGTGAAGGGTGTTTTCTTCACCAGGGAAAGTATTCTTCGGTCATCCACCACAGTTGTTTTCCGTGGTCTTCCGGGTCTTTTGGTGTTGCTGAGCTCACCGGTGCGTTCTTTCTTTTTAAGAATGTTCCAAACAGTTGATTGGGCCACACCTAATGTTTTTGCTATCTCTCTGGTGGGTTTGTTTAGATTTTTCAGCCTAATGATGGCTTGCTTCACTGATAGTGACAGCTCTTTGGATCTCATATTGAGAGTTGACAGCAACAGATTCCAAATGCAAATAGCACACTTGAAATGAACTCTGGACCTTTATCTGCTCCTTGTAAATGGGATAATGAGGGAATAACACACACCTGGCCATGGAACAGCTGAGCAGCCAATTGTCCCATTACTTTTGGTCCCTTAGAAAGTGGGAGGCACATATACAAACTGTTGTAATTCCTACACCGTTCACCTGATTTGGATGTAAATACCCTCAAATTAAAGCTGAAAGTCTGCAGTTAAAGCACATCTTGTTCGTTTCATTTCAACTCCATTTTGGTGGTGTATAGAACCAAAAAGATTAGAATTGTGTCGATGTCCCAATATTTATGGACCTGACTGTATATATATATATGTTTATATATATATATATGTTTATATATATATATGTTTATATATATATGTTTATATATATATGTTTATATATATGTTTATATATATATAAACATATATATATATATGTTTATATATATATATATATGTTTATATATATATATATGTTTATATATATATATATATATATATATATATATATATATATATATATATATATATATATATATATTTATTTATTTCAACGACAAGGCCAGGGACGTTGTTAGGCCTATTTTAGGGGGGATGAAGCTTAAAACACAGCAGTAAATCAGAGAAATAAAATGTTGTTTTCGCCGATTTATCACTCGAAATGCAACTGTAGCAAGTATCTCACTATCATCGTCAACGTCAACGTTATCCAAATTCATAATTAGAAACAACAAATAATATATCCAGCTACAAAAAAGCCAGAAAGTCGAAAGTTAGACAGAAGTACAAGATGATACACCGTCTGATCTCTTCTCATTGGTTTAAACTGGCAGCTTTCAGAATGCTGCAGACCGGTGTGTTGCAAGCATAGACTGTTAACATACAGTCTATGGTTGAAAGTAGCTGCAGGATATATCTCGTCTCGTCACAGGCAAACCAGGCATATATATATATATATATATATATATATATATATATATATATATATATATATATATATATATATATGTTTATATATATATATATATGTTTATATATATATATATGTTAATATATATATGTTTATATATATATATGTTTATATATATATATATATATGTTTATATATATATGTTTATATATATATGTTTATATGTTTATATATATATATTTATTTATTTATTTCAACGACAAGGCCAGGGAGGTTGTTAGGCCTATTTTAGGGGGGCTGAAGCTTAAAACACAGCAGTAAATCAGAGAAATAAAATGTTGTTTTCGTCGATTTATCACTCGAAATGCAACTGTAGCAAGTATCTCACTATCATCGTCAACGTCAACGTTATCCAAATTCATAATTAGAAACAACAAATAATATATCCAGCTACAAAAAAGCCAGAAAGTCGAAAGTTAGACAGAAGTACAAGATGATACACCGTCTGATCTCTTCTCATTGGTTTAAACTGGCAGCTTTCAGAATGCTGCAGACCGGTGTGTTGCAAGCATAGACTGTTAACATACAGTCTATGGTTGAAAGTAGCTGCAGGATATATCTCGTCTCGTCGCAAATCTTTGGTCTGGACTTGCTACCGCACACACAGTGAGTGATAACAGAGTGAAATCGTAAGTTGTTAATGACTTTTACTTGCTTCACTTCAGCTACATTTACTTGAGGTAAAGATAAAGGAATATTTTAGTTGGCTATAGAAAACAATAGTCTAGCTAGTGTAAACGAGTGAACAAATGGATACTGGAAGATATTTTAGGAGAGAGAGAGAGAGAGAGAGAGAGAGAGAGAGAGAGAGAGAGAGAGAGAGAGAGAGAGAGAGAGAGACACCAAGTCATAGCCTAAACTAAATTATTTCATGATATTTATTATATATGCTTGATTCTGACCAACTTAACTTTCTGCATTCCTTTGCTGTAATAAATTAAACAAGTATGTAGATGTTGCCTAAATGTAGACTAGGCTATATATGAGCATACATACATACATACATACATACATACTAGAACTTTGATTCATCTCGCCATCAGGTTATTAAATTCAGACATACTATAAATCCTTGTCAACCATATTGCAACGAGCTAGTTAGCGTAGCATGCCTGACTGGAGTAGTGTGTTTTTCCTTAGGAGTGGGAAGGGCAGACAGCATGTTGCCTGTTTCGTCATTTGGGCTGCCTTGTTGAGTGCAGCGGCACTGAGAACATTATATTTCACATAATTTAAGCTCTTTTTTTAAAAAATGAAATAGGATTAGTCCAACGAATCGTTCGGTTTGTAATGCGCACCTCGTACCAAACGGTTTAATACGAATATATGTGTATCGTTACACCCCTAGAAATTAAATAGTCTTATTTTGACCTGCAACTTATCTAATAGAGAGAGGAATTAGGTATGGTATTACTTTACCATGCATTTACACGGGCAGATAGATAGCAGTTAAGTCTTAGCCTAAAGAAGAACTCAGCAGGAGCACAGTCTGGCCTAAGTAAATCTTTGACATAAACCAGTCTGTGATCCACTCAACATCCTTTGATCTTAACTATTAGTCAAAATCATTCATCATTTCTGCCGTCTTAACTCAAAAATGAGGTAAAATGTCATATAAATTAGGTTTATTGACCATGAATTTAAAACAAAACGTTGAAAAAAGTGACAAAAATGCTGAAAAAAAGTTCAATCACTTTGTAAAAACGAGCTACTCTCTCAGAAAGCCAGAAACCAAACAATGGAGTCTCAAACTTGTGATGTTACATCACATTACATTTCATTTAGCTGACGTTTTTCTCCAAAGCGACTTCCAGTAAGTGTATTCAACCGTGAAGATACAAACTCAGAACAGAAAGAATCACAAAGCTTAGCTTCAAATAAGCCAAACTACGAAGTGCCACATGCAAGGGCAACGTGTAAGAGGAAATGTGTTTTGTAACCAAAATGTTCTTAGTCTAGGTGCAGTTGGAAGAGATGTGTTTTAGTGTGGAGCTGCTCCATAGACAATGAATGGGAGACTGACTTTTTAATACCCAAATTATATCTATGATAAGGGCCTGTTTCTGTACTCCTCCTGGTATTTCTTGTATGATTTAATACAGGAGGCAGTCGGGCAGTTGGTGGAACCGCTTTACTTGGAAGCTCACTGTGCCTTATGTGAAAGTCTGTTTCTATTCTGTCTTTGTGACTGAGCTTCCATAACATTTTGCTCTTCTTTTCCATGTCACCGTGGGCGACTGCAGGAAGGTAAGAATGAAATGATAGCCCCTCTTTATCTAGCTTTAAACAAAAACTGAGGAGAATTATGTGACATATTCAGCTAGCTCCATCCTCGAAGGTATGGGGGTGACCCGAAGCAGGACAAATTCATCAAAAAATAAAAAAATTGGAAGCACAAATCCCAACTAAATTATTATTAATAAATTAATATCATTAATATTAACTACAAAAGGAAACAGGCTAGCCGTGCTGAACTGACCCAGCTGACCCGCTCCCTGGCAATGCTTCAGTGCCAGTGGACTCTATTATTATAATTAATATACACTCATTATTATCATTATTATAGATATCTGTATTGTTTGTTGTAGTTGTATCGGTGGGGGTAATAGAGTAGCAGTAGCGTTTTTGATTAATTGTTTATTGATATTATTTTGCACTTTACAAAGAAGTACAGATGCCATTTGATTTTTACAGCCATGACGTACATGAGTTAACCTATTAAGTATTATATGATTGTTTAATTTATGTATTTTTATAAGTGTTTTTCATTTATTTAATTATATATTTATTTATTCCCTATGCTCCCACTTAGTTCCCCAGCCCTCTCTTACCTAGCCTTTGTCCCAGAAAGACACGCACACGCACACGCACACGCACACACACACTCGACAACTGACAGGCTGACTGTGTGAACACACACAGGCACGCACACACACACACACACACGCGCACACACACACACACACACACGCGCACACACACACACACAACCACACTCAATAACTAACATCTCCTGTCCTGTAGTCACCGCTGATTGTTTAGTTCTGTTTTTTGTTTCTCTGTTAATGTTTGTCTTTCAATAAAAAAAATATAAAAGTAGTTTAAAAAAAATTTAATCTTTTTGTGTCATTGGATATTTAACGACTGTGTATGTGATGATTGAATATGAGCAACCAAGTGATTCTGATGTCATATACCTATATATGTATTGTGCAGATGTTGCTACCCTTGAGGACTTTTCGAAGGAGCTGCCTGTTGGTCAACTGCTGGAGAGAGCCAACAGAGACCGCAGTAAGTCCAGCCTTTCCTTAGCCTAACTATTTTATTTTAGTCCCCTAAACCTTAAGCAGACCTTAACCATGTTGTAGTGGCCATATACACTCTGTTTACACTTTACAATCTACTTACAGAAGATTGTTTTTTTCTTCTCTCTGTCTTTTCATCAGAATACAGCATAGGAAATCTGCTTAGAAATATAGGAAATATTGGACAGGATTGAACATTATGTAATTCTGCTAAAAAATTCACAATATATATATTCAATCACATTCATTAACAGTGCAGGTTCCACGCTATCAGAATTTTGGACAGTCGTCATGGAAACATGAATTGGTCATGTGACAAGGGCTGGGAAAGTTAGCAGAACAGGCAACCAAGTGACAGTACTCTGATCCAATGGAAATCACAATTGTCAGATTGACAGTACTCAAGCCCGTGGATTGGGGGGGTGCCAACCCAATTCATCATTTCTAACCTGTTGTGTATTTCAAACTCACACCTGTGTTGGTGTTGCAGCCCCTGACTTTGACGAGCCCACCCTGATTGGAGGAGACATCGCTGTGAAGCCAGGCGCCGACAGAAACGCTGACCCCTGCACCTCCAAAGGCTGCCTGTGGCTAAAGAATGCCGATGGGAAGGTCTACATTCCCTACTACATTGCCAACTACTACTGTAAGCACCCATTGTTTTGTTTAGATTTAGATTCCCACAGGGACGGATACATTTTACTTTATATTCACAGTCACAGCTAATTTAGTTGGACTTCCCTGTGAATATTTTGATTTTCGTACAACCCAAATACACCGTATGTGTGTAACAGAAAACAGTGAATTACCCTTTAGAATCTAATCTGAGTGTGTAAAATCAAAAAATCCAAGACTCAGCCTTTTAATTCAGTATAAGATTGTTGAATACACATTACGATTTTTATTTATCTGTCCTGCCAGCCTCCCGTGAAGTGGCCATCATCACTCGTGGACTGGAGTCTTTCTCTTCAGTTTCCTGCATCCGTTTCAGACCCTACCAGAACAGTGATCATGAGTGGCTGAGCATCGAGTCCAGGAACGGGTAAGGGTCCGGCTGTAGGTTCACAACTCAACGGCAGGGTTTTAACCATACACGTGGACTATGTTCTTACTGCAACCATTTACACCTTCAACCAGTCTTGTGCCTGTCGTACATGGACTAAACCTCTGTCTAGAAGCCTCTGTTGTAAAAGTTGCCTATTGCAGCTTTAAAGCATCTCAGTCCTCCCTTTCATTCACTTATAATGAAACACAGATTACTTTACGTTTAATTAGCTACAGAAAGTGCATGCTTTGAGATGAGTATTTTAACCAGGACTTGCTCTGTTAGGGCTCCTGCACACTGCCTGCGTGCCGTGAGCGTGTCAGCTGCGTGGCATGTCCGTTTTTATTTCGCCTCCCATGTTAACAGGTTAGAGCTTGCACACTGCCTGCGTGACACGCACGTCTCAGGCGCGGCTCAAGCTGCCCTGAAAACGCGTGAATGCTAGAAATAGGACCGACGCCTATTTTCCAGGCAAAATAGAATACAAAAAGATGTCATTTTGACACAAATACATTTAATAAATGACATTTTGATGTTTGAAAGTCTCTAGGTTTTGACATAAATGCAGATATAAATGTTTGGCCGTCAATACTGTTTGGCCGTCAATACTGCCGACGTTGTCTTTGCTGTAATCCAAACCAGTATAAACAAATGTACAAACGCCAAAAGATTGACAAAATAAAGTTGAAGAACACGCTATTATTTCATTTGATCAATGGGAAACATACATGTTTACAGACAAGGCTAGCAGCAGCGGTGCCGCGTCAGACACGTTTCTGGTGTGCAAAGACATAGGAAACGCCACGCAGCCGCCACGCAACAGAAACGCCACGCTCATGCCACGCAGACAGTGTGCAGGAGCCCTGGATCAAATGAAGTACGTGTCCATGCGCCGGATGTCCCTCACCTTCCACTCTCCGTGTGTTGCTGTTCTCAAACTCCGAAAGCTTCGGGAAACAACAACAAACTTCGAACTAGCAAGCTACACTCTGAAAATGTTAAGTGTTGAAGAAAAATGTGATCGTGCAACAAGGCAACAAGATAGGTCTGACAATGCGAGACTAATTCTCTGGTGATGTTTGCTTGACCAAAACCATTTTAAGCAGCCACTGATAGTGATCAGTGACTAGTAAAATAAGCAGGACATACAGAATATTCATGTTTGAATAGCAAAGATCTGACAGAACGCGGCACACTCTCTTACACTGTTATTCTGCGAGGACTGTAGCAGCTGTTCCTTTTACACTTCCACATGGTAATATCTTGTATGATTTCTAAAACCGCTTGTTTGTATGTCTATGTGTCGCCAGCTGCTACTCCTTCATTGGTCGTCAGGGTGGTGCTCAGACTGTGTCTCTGGCCCAACAAGGATGTCTGTACCACAGCACCGTCCAGCACGAGCTGCTCCACGCCCTCGGCTTCAACCATGAACAGACCCGCTCCGACAGGGACAGCTACATCAAGGTGTACTGGGAAAACATCCAGGATGGTTAGAACGTTTCACCATCTATCACACGACTTGTTTTTAGTCTCTCTTAGAGGCAGAGCTGCTGTAGAGGCAGAAATAGTCTCATTGTTTGAGTTAAACATGATTGAAAGGAGAAAAGCAGAAATACATTAAGCAGAAAATGAAAAAAAAACATTTAAAAAAGAAGGGAGCTCTGATATTACTGACTTAGACGGAAAATCAAACATTGGTGAAAAAGGTGGAAATGTATGCGGAACTGAGACAGGAAGAGCAACAACCGCCATGGCTGACTTTGATAGGCACCTGTCAATCAAGCAAAAATATCTAGTCACTGTCACCTAGCACTCTATTTTCTGTAGGTAGAACTGCAGCTTAAAGCATTTCAGTATGGGCGTCATTATTCAGCTGTGACAGCTGATTATTACAATGTTTATTTGGCATTCTCCTAAACTGCTGGATGTTTTCTATCATCCCTTGAGCAAATGTTTGTGGTTAACTATTAAACGTAAATGTCTGTGAACTTACGTGTATATTTTCTCTCGTCTCCGCAGGAATGTCGTACAACTTCGACAAAATCAACACTCTGAACCAGGGAACTCCTTATGACTACAACTCTGTCATGCAATATGAGAAGTATGGATAACTTCATGTTTTATTTACATTTTTATTTATCTTTCACGTCCCTTTTACTGCATAGAAGTACTTGCTATCAGTGCCTGTGCTTTCCTCACTTTTTCTTTGTAACTTTCTGACAATTATTATCACACAGGCAGCTTTTGCTCTTATAGGAGCTACTGCTCCGACTAGCAGGACAAGTTGAAGGCTCAGCTAAATCAGGCACTTACTGGGTGACTTTAGGGAATTCTACTATCTGTATAGATGGCCTGTACAAGAGCTTGTGTTATTGGTGACTCTGGTGGAAGCAGTATAACCAACCTGAATCTGCTTTTAAACCATTATCACATCACACATCAAAGAACTAAAGTCGCCACAAGCATCAGGGTTTGTTTCCCTCCAGGTCATCAAACCCAAGCTCAACCCGCTTTGCATTGTGGTATCTGTGATTCTCCAGGTACGCCTTCTCCAAGAACAACCGCCCCACTATGATGCCCATTCCCGACCCTAACGTATCCTTCGGCCAGGCCACCCAGATGAGCAGGAATGACATTGATAGGCTGAACAGGCTGTACAAGTGCTGTAAGTATACTGTGGCTTAGCTGGATGGAAGACAAAGTACAAAAACATTATAGAATCACAGTCACAGTAAAGCTCTACGGACAGCAAAGTCAATTCACTGCAGTGAAAAAAATGAAATAACACATTTCTCAAGTCTGTTTCAAACCAGTAGTCAGGTGCCTGTATGAACACTGAAAGACTTTTTTACCTGCTGTGATCATTCCTCCCATGCTGGCCCTGATGAGATCCCTTCCTAAAGGGCTTCCAGTGTAAATAATGGGGGACATCATGTTGTCTAGGAGCTCCTAAAGGGACATGGTTTTTTTTTTTCTTCTGGTGCGCACAAGAAACTTTCTAATGAGCGCAAAATACTTTCTGTATCTTTCTAGTGAGCACGCGAAAGTTTCCCGCGCTCATGAGAAACCAATCTAAGGGACCATTCGGTATTCATGGAATGGACCACCGGAGGAAAATAGGGGAGGGTCATGTCTTTTTATTTTTTGTTGAAGGGAGGGTCACACAACTTTTTTTAGTCTGTGCTAAAATATACAATGACGAAGCCTAGTGACAAGTCCATAGCAACCAGTGTTGAATTGGTGATTTCCCAGTGTCCTTTGCTGAATGGTCTTAACGTTTTATTGTTTTATTTCATGTGACTACTAGTTTACTGCAGTAACTTAGTATTTGAAGTAATGCAGTAATGCATTAGTGTGCATTTAGTTTCCATGCTTATTGTGTTTCCACAACTATGTTAGTGAGTAAATCTACTGAAATGGCCACCACACCATAACAGAGGAGTGGGATGTGTAAGATGAGGATGCAGAGGTTAACTCATGTACATAGTGGCTGTAAAAATCAAATGGCATCTGTACTTCTTTGTAAAGTGCAACCTTACATGCAAGGGGAGGGTCAAGTCTTCTTTAGTTAGAAGCCACAGAACTGCTCTGGTGGCCCCTTAATTAAATAATTAACAGTCCCTAAGGCTAGCAAAATGATGCTAACGAAGGTATTGCTAACGTTATGTGGCTAAAGTTAGTATTTCACATTCACAGCATGAAATCGGTTAACGGTTGTCTTGTCATCTTTAAGTTCGTTAATGACAATGACAATCACACTTCAGCATTGTTCTTCTGAAAAGGCTCCGTTATTGACATGCATTCCTTCTACAGAAACTGCACGTGATCTTTGACCTGGCACCCTGATGACATCAGAGCGTGCTGATGAAGCAGATCAAGGGTTTTGGGTGGATGGCAGTTTGGGCTGTCCTGTAACAATAAATATGTAACTTCATAAGCATGCCTGACAACACTGACTGAATGAAAATGGCAAAGACCATAGGCACTTTGTAGCTTCTGGGGATGTTAATGAGACACATTTTAAATACCATCTGATTTTATTTCTCATATCACAAAAAAAAAAATCAATCATCACAGTAGTGTAAGTAGTTTGATGGCTTCTGATCAGCAAATAAAGCAATTTCCCTTACAGAATGCATTCCTAATCATTTCATTTGATTCTGAACCAGAAAACAGGAATAGTTAAGAGTTTTGTGGTTAAAAAGATCCATGCCCCTCTCATATCTGTAAAATATGAAGTGATGGCCAGCAGACTGGTTAGCTTAGCTTAGCACAAAGACTGGAAATGGGCTAGCCTCTTAACATTCTGCCCACTTTTGTTTTTACAGGGGTAGGGGTTAGGGAAAGGGGGTAGGGCTGAGCAATAGGGAGAAAATCAGATATCACGATATTCTTGACCAAATACCTCAATATTGATATTGCGGCGATATTCTAGGGTTGTCAATTTGTGCTTTAACAAAATATCTTCACACTTAGATTTTAGATAAATAATCAGTAATGTGGACATAATGTCTAAGTGGGGAAAAGGCAAATAATAGAACAGCTAGAACAGTCTGGTAAGTTCAGAAAATGACAACTTTACTGTAATGCAGCCTTTAAAACCAGTGAAAGACAACACTTATGTCATATCACGATATCCAAAATCTAAGACGATATCTAGTCTCATATCACGATATCGATATAATATTGATATATTGCCCAGCCCTAAAAGGGGGTGTTCAGGGGTCAACAGAAGAACATAGAAGTGTAGTGAAGAACATCATCTGAAAGCTGGGAACCTGAAGATTCATTTGAGATGCAGCTCAGCGCTGTGTGTCAGTTTCTTTAGTCGTAAATCATTAATAAAAAAAGAATTCATTCTAAAGGACAATGAATTGTGAAAGTGTCTTAAGGCCTAAAATAGATAATAATAATAAAATAATAATAAGACTTTGAGGGACAACACAGAAAAACCCACGCTGTGATTTGGTATCCAAAACTTTTGACATATGGAGATTTCCGTTACAATGGCATTTTTCAGATTATTAGTATCAAAGTCAAATTTTTGGTATCGAGGCCACTGTAGCTACTTTGGGGACTATCATCACACGTGAAAACCTCTTGTTGACTCCCAACACATTCTCACTCCCTTCGCGTAAAATACAGACGCTTGGTCAGGTGCCTTTGGCGTTGTTATTGACGCTAAAAGTCTCCTCTAAAGTCATATCTAAAACGTGCGGGTCAGGACTTTTTGACGCAGTTAGGTTAAGGAAAAGATGGTGGGTGGGCTTATAAAAGGTACGTTTCCGTGAAATGTGGGACAAGAACAGGACAGTTGGGTTTAGGAAAACAAGAACGGGACAGTTGGGTTTAGAAAAAGAGTAAGGGGCCAGGAACAGGACAGTTGGGTTTAGGAAAACAAGATAGAGAGTGTGGGTTCAGGAAACGTGACATGTGGGACACAAATTCCAGTCTCCGGGGTGAAAGTCCTGGGTTGTTTGGATCACCACCCCAACCAGCCTCCCTCCCTAGGCAGAATTTTGGGCTTTAATATTACTAGCTACCGCTGACGCTCTTAATACTACGTCATCTCACAGCGCCGCGTAGCTGCTGACGCTGACAGCCACTGCCCAAGCGTCAGTATTTTATGAGTTCGGAGTGACAACATTCCAGTCAGACCCAATTTATACAACTCCAAGACTGTTTAGGGACCCCAGTATGCAGAAATATTCAAGTACACCATTACATATTACAATAGGAGGAAATAACACATTTGTACTGAATGAGAACAAGTGCATGTTTTAGTCCCAAACTGCATGGGATTAGCATGAAGTGGGCGTGTTTGTAAAGGGGAGACTTGTGGGTACCCATAGAACCCATTTTCATTTAGATATCTTGAGGGGAGAGGTCAAGGGACCCCTTTGAAAACGGCTGAAAACGTACTTTAAAACTTGTTTGAATTCCTATGTTTACATGGTGTACGTGCACTTTATTCTGGTTATCAGCAGGTGTAACGTCCAAATACTGCAGCTGATACAAAAGGCTGCTGTCAGGCCTTTAACCCGTAGAAAGAGACCACTCCTTGCTGCCCTTCACCGGTTACCTGTGAGGCATAGAACTGATTTTAAGATTTCCATGCTTGTTTTTAAAGCCTTGACTGCTCAGGCCTGTATCTGTGATCTGCCTGATGATCGATGCTTGAGATCCTCTGGCACTGGCGGGTCCCTACTAATGGTTTCAGAGTCTCCGCTTGTCACTAACGCCACCTTCCCACTGGCAGTTGAAATCAGCTCCAATACGGCTTCGAAACGACCGGAAGTCATTTATTTCCTAGTGAGGTTTGCAGACCGCATGCGAATGGGTCCAAACCGGGTCCGAACGAGTACGGTGCGAAATAAATCGTGTCAGTTGGTCATCCGGATGCGTTCAAAAGAATTGAACTCTTGCGAAAGGCTACGGACGGTTCCTATCCGACAATTCCAGCGGAAGTTAGCGTTGCTACGGTACTGATAAACAAACCTGCTAATGCTAATTGGTTAGCTAGCAACAGACATCGAACTATTGACATTATACCGCTATATCACATTTAACCGACGTGACATGTCAATGTCCTGGGCAACTTTTCTCCACGCAGCAGCCTTTCTATTTATATCTGTATAAGAGAGGTCATAGAGAATCGTACATTCAGACACTTACCGGTCGTTCCAGTCTCTCCGCCATTTTTGCGAGTCGCTTCCGAAGCTTTTCAACGGTGTAGTACGACGTCCGCTAGGGGGCGTATTGCGTATTACGGAGCTGATTTCAAGTGCCAGTGGGAAGGCGGCGTAAGGGTCCTTTGCTGTCCGGGCCTCTCAACCGTATTTGGGATTTAACTCACTAGATCTCTAACTCACATCAATAGACAAAGCCACATTACCTTTGTTTTGGTTGTTGCAGCAGACTGGATTACATAAACTCATGCACTGCCTGCAGATGACATAAACCATTTGGCAATCAAGAACTGTAACAATCGATGGGCATCATTTATATATTAAAGTGATTGTTTGAAGTTTGTATTATTGTATTTTTTTTTAATACAGAGGCTCATTTGCATAGAAAGGGACCACCTTTGTGCCAGATGTTTTCACGTGCAAATAGCACAGGAGCACCCAGACACTATTTGCTAGGCAGCGCAGTTAGGGGAGCATTTCACCCTTTGCGAGTGCTTTAAGAATTACACGGCTTCTCTCTCTATCTCATGGCTTTTTCTTAACTGATGTTTTTTGTTGTTGTAATACTTTAAACTATTTCATCTTGTGTATATTTTAAGTTTTGGATTGTATCTACTTCTATTTTATATTTTAACTGTAAACCACTGTAACTTTGTTTTGAAAAGTGCCTCATAATGAAAGTTATTTTTATTAATATATATGTAATAGTGTCCACCGCCACCGGCAGAAGTCTCTCATGTCGCAGGACGAATATTTGCCATTTTAAGAACTAACTTGTAAAGTTCACCATTTCAGTTAAATTCTCGTTATTTCGTGAAGAATCACGATCAGATCAGAATGTCACCCGAGTACATTTCTCTGTTTTCATCGTCAGATAAAAACATGAAACATGACCAATATTAGCACGTTTTATGACATTCAGGAAGTTGATTTATTGATCAAAAGACGATTTCTCTTGCGCGTAACGTTATATATCTGCGTATAAATTTCTTTGATAGATCATTTCTTTCCTTGAAAGTCAATCACAACTCTCATTTTCATTCCCAAAGTGTATCTCAGTCCTGTCTGTAAGTCTCCATCAGTATCAGGGGGATGCGAGTCGGTCCTCCACTTTATCAGCAGTCAGGTTGAGGGTGCAGGCTCTCAGGGCTTGGATCAGCTGTGCTGTTCGGGCCTCGGCTCCTTGCCTCTTCCTCCATTCCTTCAGCAGCTCCCTTGTCGTCTCCTCCAGCTCTGTGGGATGCCTCTTGGAGATGGAGTCCAGCTTCACGTCGTTCAAACCCAGTCGGCGGCCCAGTTTACGCCAAGACCTTCCCAGATGCTCGGCGATCACCTCTGTGGCAACGTCCAGTTTAGCTGACAAAAGTAGAGGAAGACTTTGTGGGTTTAGAGAAGAAAATATGTCCTTATTTGGGAAACAATGGACTCGTTTTTATGCAAAACGTTAATGCAACTAATCCAACACCCTCCACAGGACAATGGTGATATTTGGCAGCTTATGGAGACCATTGGGAACTGTCTGGGGCTAATTAAAGAAAAAGGTCTGTCCCACTTCTCCTCTACATATGGAGTTAGACAGTCCTTCCAGAAACGGTACGTTTTCTTAAAAAATGCAAAGGAATATGTGGGTTATTTATGCAATTTTATGTGATGAAATTGCGGGAACTTGCAAAAACTGCGGTTTCATCATGGCTTCATCGCGGGGTTTGCAGTTTTTCGATGATGTTCACGTCACTTTGGCTGATTATGCATTGAATTATACGATCGCATAATTGCGTTTTTCTGGAGGGACTGGTTAGAAGTATGTCTTTACATATTAATCTGTTCCAAGCAGTTCAGAAACTGGTGGTGATGGTGCAGTGGATATAACACGTCTCTGGTGTGGGAGAGCTGGGTTCAATTCCCACTGCGATACATCAACCAATGTGTCCCTGAGCAAGACACTTAACCCCTAGTTGCTCCAGAGCCTCTGATATACAGTATAGCAATTGTAAGTCATTGGATCAAAGCGTCAGCTAAATGACATGTAATGTAATGTAATGTAATGTACCATATCTGTTTCTAAAACATTGGAAAAGCTAGAGCAGATAATAACAAAGAAAGTCACAAAGAAGTCCTGGGGACCAACTACAATCATTAGATCGGAGAAAAGTCATTGAGTTAGTTTTGATGCTCACATGGATATTTATATTCATTCAGCTTAGGTGGTGCACAAAACAGCTTGGGTGCTGCACCTTATAAAGCCTTATGATGGCAGGGAACCCCCTGACGCAGTTTGCAGGTGTAAAATTGGGCTTTATGAAACTGAGGAGGACCTTTTTCAAATGATAAATGAATTAAGCTAACCTAGAAAAACATTGTCCAATTAATCAGTACGGTCAATAATTGTTGCCCAGTGCAAAACGGTCCTGAAAGTTTAATGTAACGTTGACACAGAAAGCTTAATACTAGCTTCTTTAAGTTTGGTAAGTCTGCTATGACATATTTGTGACAGGTTATGTTGTCTAGGTTAATGTCAAGTTGTCATATTACTAAGACATTGACAGTAGGGCTGAACGATTTTTGAAAATAATCTAATTGCGATTTTTTTCAATAATACTGCGATTGCGATTTAATATGCGATTATTTTTTAAGCTCTTTGTCTTCTGTATTATTCAACAAAGACAAGCAATAAATCATTGTATAGTATGAACAACACAAGATTAGACAGATTAAACAAACTGTTCTTTCCTGGAGGCCAGGCCTGGATGTGATGATGAAATCAGGTGATGCATGAATTTATATGAATGGCATCTTTTGTTTAACTACTTCAGTCACAGTAGTATATTGAGCACTGACCGCCTGGTGTAAAAATTCATATGAAAGTCAGAAACAAATCACACAAACTAAAGTGCAGATTGCAGAAATATAAAAACAAATTAGGTTAGTAGTATTTAGATTATTTAATTATTATTTACTGTAATAAACATATGTAAACATGTGGATTGCACTTTTTAAACACTGTCTTTGAACTTTACTAGACAGTTAAATAAGTATTTTTACAGCGCACACAGAGGAGCTGCCTCCAGCCCCTCCCTCCCCTCATGAAGTTGCGTGCCGTGTGCATGACAGCAACGTTGACAGCATCAACGTTGCACTCAGAGACAGAGAGGCTATCGTTACGTTAGCAGTAGCATGTTGCTGGTGTTCTTGCCGTCGGATTAACTGTACTAATAAAACAGTTGAAACAACGCAGCCACACTGCTGTGAAAGCTCCCCGAACGTCATTTATCATTGGTTGTTACCCCTCTCCTCCACTCCATCGATTTATAACGGAGCTAGCTAACCGCTAATCAGAGCTAATCGTAGCTAACCGAGTCTTCAGTCCTGCGTGCCTGTATCCATTAACTGCATGTATGGACTCGAGCCCGAATGTTTATTAAAATGGCTGTAAAAGTTTTAAACTACAACTCAGAGTTGTTTGAATGACAGAAATCTGCTCAAGGTACGGCGTAGCGTTAGCGTGCTAAGTTGATGCTTTCTCTGCTGAGTGCAGACTGATTTGCTCTTGTGAGTCATGTGACCAAATCGCAGCCTTTGCGATTAGGAAATCGTGTTTTAACATATCGCGATATTATTGCAAATGCAATTAATCGTTCAGCCCTAATTGACACGTTACATTGTCTTGCTCAATATATCAAAGGGTATAACTACCTTTTTTTTTCATCCTGTTTTTTGTGTGTAAGTGACTGATACACTTCAAACAATCTTTAACATTGGTCCAGTATTAAGCGTGAACGCTGTAACCGGCAGCCACAGACCGGGCTGCAATGTAACCCTATGGGGCAAATGATCAGCGTCAGTTTGGTCCACTAAACATGCTGTTTTACCAAGATTATTATTTGGAGTATCTGACATTATTATGGAAAGGATCCCTACAGAGATAGACCTTTATAAAACCTCTTTGAGACCTTTCTGTTTAACCAGAAACAGCTCTGAAGTCGCTAGCGCTAAACCCACCAGACTCCATTTAAAGAAACAATACTTTTAGCGTGCATAGAGCCAACATATTTTCACATGTAAATCGATAACTCTAGTTATTTCAACCAAAACTAGAGTTGTGATGGATGGAAAAGTTGAAAGACGACCCAAAGCGGCATTTTTAAATAGTTTTCTTTTGTTTCTGTCAACTTTGAATGAAGTGTATTTTACAATGCTAAAATTACTATTTATTTACATTGAGTCTGGTGGCTTTAGCGAACGCAATTTCGAGGATGTTTTAAAAAAAGGATCTTACTCGTTAAAAGAAAGGTCGACCTCCTTAGAAATCCTTACCATAATGTTGTCAGACACTTAGAATATTAATCTGAGCCTGTCAGTGGCAAAACAAGCACTTTTGTGACGGTAAATACAAGCTGGACAATTGCCCTATTAACTTACATTGTAGCTTGTTTCTACGCTGCCGACTGCAGCGATCTCGCTTAACACTGGACCAATGTCAAAGGTTGTTGTTCCCATCAGTCACTTAGACACAAAAATAGGAAAATAGGGCTCGACGGGGGAACACAACTCGTTACAACACCGGCCCTGTAGCTCTACAGCGCGTGTGGTTCGTAGCCTACCTTTCTCGTCGTCGTCCGGTTGGTCGTCGGTGATTTCACACTGGCTTTCAAAATTGTTCAATTTGTTTGACAGGTCGTGTCGATTAATGTGTATGAGCGAATCGGACAGGAACTTGGTGTTGTCGGCTCCCAGTTTTCCTCTCTCCATCAGAAGTTGGAACAGTTGGACTCCGGTCTTGACATCATCCCGCTGCCTTTTCCCGATGATGTCTATACACAGAAACTTTAAATTCTCCAGCTCCTTAGCCGACAGCTGGGTAGATATAGCCAGTAAAACGGCGTTGAACTGTAAAGAGCTCATGTCTGCAGCTCCACTGAGACGCCGATGTGATCTAAACTAGCTAGGAAACACTCGAGTTTTACTTTCACTTCCGCCTCTGTCACATACTTCACAGGCTCCTGTGCAGGGGCGATTCTAGGATCAAACCTTTAGGGGGGCTCAGCCCCTAATGAGAATGTGACGCGGATACAGTGCCTTGCAAACGTGTTAAACCCCCCCCTGCTAAATCAGTAATTTCACTGGATAACAATGATTATATTATTACAACAAATTATTGAACATTTGAAAAAAACTACAAAAGTCTCTTTATGGACTACCGGAATCAAATGAAATGATAAATAAATAAAAATTAAAACTTTCCTTCACTCGGTTACAGGTGCATAGCATTGGCGACAGCGACACAGGATGTTAAACCTGTTTCTTTGAACCTGTAATTTTTTGCCCTCTGTCACAAGTTCGCAAACTAACTTGAAGCACTAAAATTGATTAAATCAATTTTAAAAAAAAACAATTTTTTGTTTTTATTATTATAATTTTTAGGGAGGCTTGAGACTAATAAAGGGTCTAAAATCGCCACTGCTCCTGTTGAATCCTTAAAGCTACATTGTGAAAGTAAAAAAAAGAAATTCTACAAAGGGAAAGCTCGATAAAGAATTATCAAAGAAGGCTGGCTTGCCCAGGGCCAGGCCAGCTCAGCGGCATCTTTCTCCTTCTCTTAAAACATCCATGGTTGTGTCCCGCTGTCTGTCCTACCTACACCGGCCCCCGCACCCTGTCCCCCCCCCCTTCTACCTGCCTGCGCAGTGCACACAAGGAGAGAGCAGAGAGGGGAGAGGCTGCTCCTCAGTCACAGAACTTAATATAGAGAGAGGTGACTGTTTTGGCGACCACAAGAGAGAAATACTTTGCGTGCTCGCCGGACAATACTGGCGTCTTTTCAACAGAAAGTCGCCAAATTTGTCGCTAGTTGCTTTTGTGAAAAAAAGTCGCTATGGGGGTTTGAAAAGTGGCTAAATCTAGCGACAAAGTCGCTAAGTTGGCAACACTGTTTAACAGTGGTCTTCTTGTTTGTTTTTTTCCAGTTCCTACCTGCTTTCGGTCACATCTGGATGACGTGGGATGTGATGTCAGGTGCAGGAAAAGAGTAGCCTCGTGAGACCGTCCTGATCTCGCGAGCTCCAGTTTTCCACTCGCAGATCAGTCTGGCATCTTGAGACAGAGAAAATTTGGAGCCGTTCTTTTGAGGCGGGTTTAGGTGTGACGCAACGAGAAGTGACTGTTCAGTCTAAACAACATGGCGGCTTCCACGGATGAGATGAGCGTAGCTATCTTGCAAGTTTTATCCGAATTAGAAAGTATTCCTTCATTGAAAGAAGAGCAAAAAAAATGGCACTGGAGGCTTTTCTCAGAGGAAAAGATGTTTTTGCTCTTCTCCCGACTGGTTTCGGCAAGAGTTTGATATATCGTTGATCTGATTGGTTGATTTGGCCCATCTATCACCAACATAGGTGGTGATAGACAGATGGTTTATCCAATCAGCTAACCAGTATTTTCGCCCCTTCCATTTAATGTTTTCACTATATTTATTTTCTATTTATTCTCAGTTGAACCATGCCATGTTTGAGTTATTTTAATTAGTTTCAGTAATTTATTTCCTCTCTTTTATTTTTATGTAGGCCTATTTTGTTATGTAGTTACACAATGATTATTGTATTAGGTACTGTTTATCTGCATGTGTGTGAGGCTAACAGATTTTTTTTTTTTAAAGAAGAAAAAAAGAGCGCCTGATAGCTAGGCATGTTGATTAAAGTCTGTCATTATGGGAGTTAACGGCATTTGTGTGGACAGCAGGAAGCGTGGCCGATGTCTGGCATCAACTAATGGGGATCCTAATAAATGCAAATACAAATGCCAATGTTGTATTTGTTTAAGTTTGTGGTAATTTGATTAAAGACATCATGTTTATTAGGAATCTGCATCCTGTGAGCACAATATCAAATAAAAGAGCTAAAAGGCTCCTAAAGGGTCTCTCCACAATAAATTGCCACAGTGCCCGAATTGTTATAAAAACATTGTCTGTAGCCTATAATTCAGCAGTTCCATGACATGATCTTGGCATGTCTCTTGAAAATATTTATATTCATAGGTATATCTTGTAGGGGTGATCCTGAATTGTCGACTATTCGATGATTTGATCTAAGGAGCAGATTCGACTGCCAATCTCACAGTTGAATCATCGCAGTCTGAAAATGTGCTTATGAAACAATGGATCATTCGGCCTATATGGGGCGGCTGAATGTTTCATTTTACATAGAATGTTTTTTTTAACCTATTTTCAGCCTATTAATACATATATTAAAGGTGCTCTAAGTGATGTTGGGTGATGGCACCCACTTGTTGACGTTCCAAGTATTTTCAAACAAAACGAGCCTAGCTCGCCCCTCCCTCCTCCTCATCCCGTCCCCTCTCCCTCCTTTCCGTGCATTATCCCCACGACCCCCACCCCCAAATCCTCCATTACCCCAGCCAGTTTGTCCTATATATTATTATAGGACATAGGCCTTAATTTAGGCCTATGCCCTTGTGTGTCTCATTAAACCTTCAGAACACTGTGACCTGAACCCTTCTTGGCGCCACTTTGTTCTCCGAGATCTCGTTTTCAGAATCAACTCGGAGAGGTCAAGCCAGTGGATAGGATACAAACCACAAAACAATCGTGATCAGATCGTTTCCTATAACAAAAAGAAAGTGAATTTTCAATAAATGTACACTCCAGGCAGTTCATCGCTCATTTATTTACAGTAAGTTTAAACACAAAAAAAACCCAGAGATTATCAGAGACAGACAAATAGGTTATACATGCATTTACACTCACACATGTTGGGAAATGTGCTTTGACATACATTAGAATAGATATAAGCATGTCACAACGTGCTTATTGATGCTGTAAATACAACATGGCAACAGTCAGGCAGGAGGACATCTCAGGAAGGAGGGGCACATGTGACATCAGGCTATAAGAGATTCAGAGGAAGGAAATATTATAGCTTACACAGGCTCCACACAGCCCTGTGGCAGCATGTATGGCCTAATCTATCACTGAATATCAACACTAACCCTACTTACATACAGAGTAGTAATAGTATTAAGATTAGCTAGAAATAAAATGTGCAGTCTTTGCTCAAAAGAGCAAGTCATATCCCAAAAAATAGTAACGTCTTTCGCGATCAAATGTCTTTGTAGTCTGTATTGGAATATGTTTTCCCAGGGATCTTTCCAGATACAGCGACATAGGTCCATATCGATGGTTTCTAGAACATTAAATCATGGATTCTAAAATAAGACACTAAGATAAAGTATATCACTGTTAGTATGAAAGTCTCTCGTTGAGAGATCAGTGGTCCCCTGTGGGTTGATTATTCCCTTTCAATACATTAAATGCATTGTTATGAAATTTAAAAAAAGAAAGAGATTTACAACATGTTAAACTACAAGAGAACATTTTATAATACATTCAGGGTCTGGGTTGAGGGCTTAAAGGGGCTGTAGTGGATATTCAGAAAATGAAGTGGTCTGGGATTGCGTCCACACGCTCTCACAGACCATCCCCCAACCTGTTAAATACCAACGCTTTGTCATGGCCCTCGACGGCTGATATCGCCAAACAAGGAATCATAGACTGTCAAAATAATGGACGAAGCTTCTAGGTCTGAAAAGTTAAGCCAATGTTGTGCCTTGAACTCGCATTCTATCTCATTTCCAGCAGGGGGAAGACTCCACTGGTTGCAAAAAAACAAATGTTTCTATAAAAGTCTATGGGAAAAACCTGTACATGCAGATTAACGGCTGCAGTACCTGGAGGGCCGCGTTTACCAGTAGGTTGTTCTCGCACTGCCAGACCTTCCTCCACAGTGCTGCCGAGGAAGGTCTTGTCCACACAACATTCCAGGATGGATTGGGATTGCAGCCTCTGCAAAATAGCCTCTGGAAGGAACTTGTTTTGGTGCGACAGAAAGTTCAGTTTGGTCAGATAGTCTAGCTAGCTGTCTGGATTTACCCTGCAGAGATCTGAGGAGCAGTTAACCATAGTCCTCATGAATCCACCGGAGATTAGAACGCCAACGCAAAGAAAGCAGAAGGTGACGGACATCCAGCCGAAATGAGGGACATCCGGCGGAAATTCTGGCGGCACCGGAACTGTCCCGGCAGTGAAACGTCGATGATATAGACTACCAGCAGGTCAGCTGGATGACTTGGTTCAGAAAGGTTGGAAATCATCTTTAGAGTTTAGCTTCACGCATTGCCATTGCAACCAACACAAGACAGCGACGCTCGTATCGGCTTCAAAAACACAGTCCACAAACCAATGGGCGACGTCACTGATGCTACGTCTATTCTTTTTATGTCTATGCAAGGAACTAACAGCACGCGTAGCCCAACCTGCAATCAAAACAGAGAAGCAGGGATCACAACACACACCGAGTGTGACTTCATTCTCTGCTCAGGCTGCCATTACTTTACACTACAAATAATTTTTTTGCTGCTATGTTGATGTTCTGAATATTGAATACAGACCCTTTAAATCAGGGGTAGTTCAATATATTTACAACAGGGGGCAGGACTCGACACATGGATGAGTGTAGACTGTACTTATTAGCCTTATTTCAGTCCACCGTACATGTACGTTCTTTTAAGTGGTATCCAGTCACTCCCACATATGTTTTTGCAGTTTGATGAATAGAAAACAAAATTCAGTCTTTGTGCTTGATTAGTTAAAGAGTTGCAGTTTTAAGAAAATGCAGAGTGAATTCATAAGGTTAATATAAGGCAAGAAAATAGTATAGAAACAGTGTTTCCTTTTCTGGTTCGACTGATACACTGTATCCCCTTAAAACCGCTAAATGGAAATCTCAAATGAGCCAGCGATAGTTTAGGGAGAATATAAGGCAGGGTAGGAGTCAGTAAAGCTGTCGTTTCGCTCAACAACACCGGGGTGCCCTTGAGCAAGACACGTGTGCTGCATTCCAGAGTCATCGAGAAGCTGAAAGTTCCTACTTCAGTAAAAAAACAAATGCAGAGTCCTTCTAAATAAAGAGCTCACATTGCTATTAATGTGGCAAAATTCCTCAATCCCATTTGTTCCAAGATGCAGTTTTCTGATGTTTTCTGAGCATGATGGCACACACTGTAATATATGCACTTCCTTGTACCACTACATGTGACTTCAATCATTAGTACATTCATTTAAATTTTAGTGCACAACCTTAAATCTATCAGCACACCTGTCGTTAATTATTTAATAAATACAGCTGAGCATCTCTTAACGGTAGACAAAGGTGTGAATGGCATTTACGGTTTTAATCAGCGAGACAAATACGTTTACTTGTCATCTTCTGGGCTCTTTAAAGCTGCATAAGCCAACATTTCCCATTGGTGGTTCAAAAGTGACGGATGAGGAATTCTGTCAAGAGTTATCAATTTGGTCTGGAGAAACTCTGTAAGGTGACATCAGTAAACTGCACTCTGCCCTGGACTGTACATGATCCAAAAGACACCAAATGAACAAGTGAGGCAAAAGATTGAATGTTGGACTCTCTTCCTGTGAACAGAGAGCTTCCTTGCAGATATTTGAACTTGCATGAACTGATTTTGTGGCCGCTGTGGGGCAGCAGACGCAAGCTGAAAACACAACACTGACATATCATCCCTTTCTATACGGTGAACTTGTTAGCAAACAGTTAGCAAACATTTACAAGTCCAGCAGACACAGATTAGCATTAGCATTAATTTCGAGTCATGTTAATTATAGCAGCTAATCGTTAAAAAAGATAGATATAAATAGATATTACAATGTGTAGTGTAAAAGGCGTTGCTCGTAGTGACAAACCCACAGAGAGAGATAATTATCAACAGCCCCCTTTAGCCCTGCAGAGCCTTTTAGCATCTTGCAGCTCATTGTTTTGGTTTTACGGCCCACAAACTTCTTTGCATCAATCTTTGTTTCCGGCAGCAGGTAGATGTTTTCTCTGATAAAACCACTCCACACTGTACATCTGCTCAACACCACAGAGCAGACAGATAAAGGTATCAGTTGAGCTTATAACAAGTTCATCAAAAAGCCTGAGAAAAATATATTAGCTGCTTGAGCTAAAATGACTAAAGTTAAAAACTGGACTGCGTGGCCACAAACACTCACAATGAATCCTAACGTTGCTCTGTGTTGGATGTGTAAATAATTGTTTGCCAATTGTCTTTTTATGGCGACAATATGTCAGTGTTTTTGTTCAGCTTGGTCTGCTGCCCCCAAGCTGCAAATAAAATAAATGTGGTTAATACAGCTTTAAGAAATAGAATGATTTTATGTAATAGCAAATTTGGCAAATGTATCTCTATACTCAATAATAGCAGAGTTTGGTAAGGTTTAACAGGACATTTACAGGAACTATCTACAGCATGACATCACTTTGTGTTTTTTTTTGTTGTTGTTGCTGTAAATCTTGTCAGTGGCAGTTTTAAGAATTCCAGTTCATTGGAATGGATAATGTGACTTGTGCTTTATTTATTTTAATTTTTTTAGGAATAATGCCACTGAGCACCGTTAGTAACAAATGTAAAAATGAGCAAAATTGTGCTCATACAAGAGAATAGTACAAATCAACAGGCCACTGGACAAAACCTTGCTGTTCATCTCCAAAAACCAAAGCACATGTACTTGACCATTCAAAACATTGATAAATTCCTGCTTTTGTAAATAATTGTGTAAAAAAATAAAATAAAATAAAATAAAAGAAAGGCCTATCTGAGCTATATGCATTGATGGCAGGAGGCAGGTTCTCACCAGTAAGACCTCAGGCGGAAAGTCTTCCCAGCAGGACCCTTTGGACAGACACTGTCTTCAATACAAACGCTGCGTTCAGGTCCCGTGGGAGACGTTGCAGGTATGAACTGGATGCTTGAAAATAGGATTCATAATCGGCTGCAGGTGGGGTTTGGCAATGTTTTCTTAGGCGTTCTGAATGATGATGTCATTGACAAGGAATTTCCCCAGAGTCAAGTGAAGCTAATGGCTTGTTCCCTTCAATTCCAGTACTGTATATCCAATAAATAATGTTTTGTGATCATACATGCTATGGGTGTTGTCTAACTACTTGCTGGATTTTTGGTTAATGGCTGACCATGTCTGGCCTGCTGTAAAATGCTTCATCTTAACATGGGAAGATTTTTAAAAACAGGTAAACAACCAGTTTCTAAGGTGAAGGAATTCTGACGTGAATGCGTCAGAGTTTTGGTTTTAACTGTCAGGTCATTCTTGCAAATATTCCCAAACAACATGAACGCAGAAAAAGCACTTTTGCTGATTATTAAAAACTGATCATGTCTTCAAACCTCTAACCTTTAACTGCTAGCTTTATGCAGCTGATTCCCTTATGGACAGTTTGTATACAGGTGCTGTGTTTTTTCTCGCAGCTAGCAGTTTAACAGCAGTTGGCGTGCGAGACTGGCCGTGAGCGGGGTCGCGGCGGGCTCTGATTGGCTGACGAGGGGGAGTTGCAGTTGTCCTGGTTGTGGTTGTCCCGCGCTGCGAGCCTTTTGCCCTGCTCCTCCTTCATGAACAGCTCCACCATGAGGATCTTCTCCTTGTGGATCTGGAGGCTGATGTCCTTGGGGATGTCCGGGATCAGCCAGTCCACAAAGTCACTCATAAGCATCACCACGTTCTGCACAGGACAGAGGGAACAGAGCAAGTGGGAACACCTCAGAAAGGAACATCTCGGGGGTTGTATTCGCTATAACGACCTATAACGCCTCGCTCTACATTATCCTGCTTATTACACGGCTACTTACCAAATAAATCAATCATTTGACACAAAATATTGATTTAAAAAGGATTTTAGGGGCGCTCTGGTAGCTCACCTGGTAGAGTGTGCACCCCATGTACCAAGGCTCAGTCCTTTACGCAGCGGCCTGGGGTTCAACTCCGACCTTTGACCCTTTGCTGCATGTCTTCCCCCTCTCTTTCCCCCCTTTCCTGTCTACAACTGTCCCGTCAATTAAAGGCTAAAATGTCCAAATAATAACGTAAAAAATGTATTAATAAAAAAGGATTTTATTGATTTAAAAAAAGATTATATTGCTTCTGCTAAAGAAAATAGTCATTCCGCAGACATTCCGTCTCTACGGTTGGAACACTGCGTTCATAGCGACGTTAAAGGTGCTCTAAGTGAGTTTTTTAGGCTTAACAACATGATTTGTCACATATCTCCTCACTATCTGCGAGCTGCCTGTCCCCTGAACACACTGTAAAAAAACGCAATCTGTGTAGACAGCCCAGGCTCCAAAAAAGGCAACAAAAACAAACTGGCCAACCTGCGCCACTAAACATAACAAACAGTGTTCCAGCCAATAACCGACAAGAAGGATTTGGGGGTGGGGGATGGGGGGGTTAGTGCCATGGATGGGTTAGTGCCATGGATGGGTTAGTGCGCGGAAGGGAAGGGGAGGGGACGGGATGAGGAAGAGGGAGGGGCGAGCTTGTTTGACAATACTTCGAACGTCAACAACAAGTAACGTCACCCAACATCGCTTAGAGCACCTTTAACTCTGTAACCTTAGCTGTTACACGCAACCCTCCATCTGTCACTCAACACCACAGTATCTCTGTCACAACGAATTAGCAGACCGCAGAATGCCGTCGAATTCAAGCCGTGTAATAAGTCCTAGTAACATTGACGCAAGTCTACAGACCCAATCGCGTTGTTTTGTTTAGAGCAACTTCCGTGTAGAAAACTCCTGCGTCCAGTACAGAGAATTTAACGGCGTTGAGCAAACGGGGACGACTAACAGCTGGATCTACTCTCATCTCCTTCATCTAAAATGTTTGATGCTTTCATATGTCAACACTTTGACTAACATTGGCTTGGAGAGCTAATTTACCTGTTGGGCCAAGAAAATGACACCACCCAAACTAGCAGTCAGTCTGACCGGCGGTGAGATGATGCTGTTTCCTAACGCTAGGACGCTAGGATTTGTTTTTTTAAAGACATTAGCATAGATAAGCACAGCAGAGAGGTCAGACAAGTCAGACCTCCGTGTTTATCTATATATCTTTAAACGTTACAGTCACAGCTGATTATGACAGCAGAAATAAACAAGTTTGCTGATTTTAAATATATCTGCAACTCAAATCGGCTATTTATCTACCTGAAAGTGATTTTTGTGTTAGCGCAACGTCACTATAAAGAGTTTTAAGCCTGGAACCAAGTCAACCAGCTACGAGATGAATGGTGACCGTAAAACATTTGATTCGGTGCAAAAGAACAACGCCAAAAAAGGCAAAGGTACAAGACAGTGTAGAGAAACTATCATAGACTTCAATGGTAGAAGCTAGCTCTAGCCGGTGCTGTAAACATTCCTATGGTAACAGCGAGTTTCCACCAATCAGAGACGTCGCTGTTGTGCCTAAGATTGTGGGTAATGTAGTACTCACAGCTCGTGGTCAGTCTACCTCAGATGGTTTAGACATTATGGCTGACAATAAATATCCTTATGGGGAAAATGAATGGGACTTTTACTTCCACAACCACACTTGTTGAGCTCTATAAGCATCATTCCGTGTATGAGAAAAAAAAACTTAATGAACCGAAAGCCTAACAAAATGGAAACATTTAAGGTTAACTTCAGACCTCCTGAGTGGCCTAACTATGGAGGAGTGGACTGAGCAGTACCCATCTCCGGAGCAGCGGAGGTCTGCCGAGATCCCCAGGCCTCCGCTGCTCCGCTCCGCGAGGAGCTCTGTGCACTTCTGCCACGGAATGAAGCCACACCGTTCATCTGCACACACTGCCATGACACAGAGCTGGTTCAAAATTGTCAAAACAGCGCCCTTTAGGCGCTATATTTATAATATTTCAACTGCTATACCTTGCTGTCAGACAGCACTTCCCGACAGGGAACTGAAGCTGTTATCTCTGCTCTCTTCAAAGCCACCAGACTCTCTTTTACCTCGCAGGACATGGGAGGTGCTGGTCTACCGGTGCCTTCATTTAAGCAGATATAATCCCAATACCACAGTCCTGAGCTATTGCTGAAACATACGCCAGGAACACACAAATCCATGTGGTTCCATGTAAATTAAGCATCATTTAATTTTATTAAAGCAACAGCGATAAATAGCGAATAGGACTGATTCAAATACGCAGGTGGACGTTTCATATGAAGGTAACAGTAGTAGGTCTACTTGTTGACTGGAGAATAATGTGAAATCAATCAAATCGGAAAATTAAGACTCGGTCACATGCAAGTCTACAGAGACTCATTCCTTATGTTTTCACTCAATAAATGACCTCATATTTCCCTCAGAGGCTAAAAATTCATCAAATATGTATGAGATGTTTGCACGTTTGTTTGCTTGGTCCACATAAATAATGGATGGCAAAGTGAGAGACATGCCTATAAGAAAGCATGTCGAGGCATGCAGTATGTGTGCTTGGATATTAATATCCGTGTGTTGTTCCAAACCTGAAAGACAACAACGAAGGCGAGGCGAGCTGCCAGAACGACCCAGAACTCCTTGGAGAGTTCATATGGTGTGCTGGCCCAGGGAGGCTCTCTGTAGTCCTTATATCTGGAGACAGAAGAACAAACCACTTATTTAAAGACACATTTTAAAAAGATTTAATTTGATGCTTTACAATTTGTCCATTTTTTCACCTACTCCCCATGAAAACAAATAATATCTATAATCACAAAAAGTAAAAATACAGACGACAACACTGTATGACAGTACATGCAATATAGGTCTATGACAGCTGACAGCTTGGGAGGTTTTGGCGTGAGAATGATCCATTTTTTGAAAAGATTATTTTAGGACTTTATTTATATAGGACAGCTGAAGACATGAAAGGGGAGAAAGAGGGGGAATGACATGCAGCAAAAAGCCACAGGGTGGAGTCAAACCCACAAGGAGTAAACCTCTATATGTGGCCGCCTGCTCTACCAGGTGAGCTAACCAGGCACCCAAGAGTAATCAATTTTGATAGGGCTGTCAAAATGAACGCGATGATTACGAGTTAAAGCAAATTCCTTTTAACGCCACACATTTTTTTGACACATGATTAATGCACGCGCATTCTGTGATTTGGACCTCAGGCGGTCCGTAGTTTGGTAAATCAGGAAGCGATGCAGCAGTAATGTTGTGGCTGGCTAGCAGAAACAAAGCTCCATGAGCAAGTTGAGTTTCAGCGCCCTCCCAGATGGTTCTCTCCACAAGACTAAAGTTATTTGCACGTACTGTCAATGTGGACTGAGTTACCGGCAGAGTAGTTGAGTCTCAAATACCACTAAAAACTAGAAAAATATCCCCTTTAAAGTACATCTTGAACAGATAAAAAGTGCGCGAATAGTTTGCGATTGATCGCGATTAAATGATTTAATCGATTGACAGCTATGATTTAAAAATATATCAATGATTGTCCCAAAACACCAGCAGAACTAAGTGCAGCCCGGCTGTAAAGTGAATCCTTACCTGCATATTTCTACCCTGTAGCCCAGGTGCATTGGCTGCAGAGGGTCTGTGCCCGGCTGGAAGTCACTGACGTTGAAGTAAGACAGAGTGTGATCAACGAAGCCGTGCATGGTGCCGTCAACACTGAACATGTACTGGTAGACCAGCCGTGGGATGAAGTCGGAGGTGAAGGAGATGACAAAGGCCTGCGGGACAGAGAACTGCGTATCTGCTCAGTGTCTTCATGAAATCAAAAGACCAGGGTAAACGAATGCCTACCATACACTAGAAGACTCTGACAAGACTTGTACCGTTGCCATGTACAAAGACAATAAAAGGCTAATATCTTACTATTATGACAGATAGTCTTTAGACGTGAGACCTGTCAGACTTTAGTCTTTTCAAAATTTGGAGAGCTCTTCTGTTCAGTGAAAGACAGATTTTACAATAAAAACAAAACATCACATTTAAACATTTAAATAAATGCATACATCAATAAATAAGAATCGCACATGAGAGGGGGTCAGTGATGAGATAAAATAGTAAGTGCTTTTCATATTCAGACTCCACTACCAAGACTTAAAACTTATGATATTATCAAACACAATTGATTTTGTCAGAACGTCAGACTTAATACTGACTCGGACTGAGTTTTATGACCACCTTACATCAAACGATTGAGACAACGGGAGCACACCCCAAATCTAGCAAGACTCTCATGATTTCATTCCGATATTGGAAAGTCTGTGAAAAGAAGCCGCTTGAAAAGTTTGGTGTAAGGTCTGCATAAGACTCCTTCCTGAAGTCTAGATTTACAGAATCAAAGCACTCCATAAGGTGACACTATAGACTGCATAAATCTGACACTGACATGTTCATCCATTTTCATTTTTCAGACACTAGTGACTGTAAAGATACAAGACTTACGTTAACGATGACTGCTACCTTGCTGAGGCCTCTCAACAGGTTGTACCAGATACCTGCAGAAGGACACAGGGACTGTGATTAAGGTGCAAACAGCAGCTCCATGTCCACATGCCAATGCTGTATACAGTAGGGTCAGTGACTGCCAGCAACCACTAGATGGCACAAGCGCAGAGGTGGAAAGCCTGAACTGTGTGTCGAGTTGTAGGAACGTACAGTTAGTTGTGGTTTTAATCCATTTCTATTTGGTTCTGAGACCGATTTCGTACGTGCACACTCCATGTTAGTATACATGTGTAAACCATCCAGAGCTCTCATCTCAGGTCGTCTGAGTCAGAACCAGAACTAAACAGGGAGAAGCAGCGTTCAGTTTTTATGCATCACACATCTGGAACAAACTTCCAGGTTTGCTGCAACTCTTTTAAATCAAGGCTGAAGACTTTTCTGTTTGATGCTGTCATTATAATTATTATTTTTTTCTTTTTGGCATGCCACCTGGCATGCCACCTTTAATCATTAGGACAGCTTAGACATGAAAGGGGAGAGAGAGCGGGAAGACATGCAGGAAATTGTTGGATTCAGAACCCTGAGCCTCTGCGTCAAAGAATGAACCTCTATATATGGGCGAGGGCTCTACTAACTGAGCTAACCCAGAGCCCAATGCTGGCCGTTTTATTCTTGGATTTCATAGATGTCTTATTCTATTTTAGAATGTTTTTCATCGTGTTTAACCGCTCTTTCATGTTTTATGTGAAGCACTTTGAATTGCCTTGTTGCTGAAATATGCTAAATAAAGCTGCCTTGCCTTGCCTACCTCAGATCTTGCAACAAAACCAACAAAACCCCAATCTAAAACTACAGAAGATTGTGCATTTCCTGCCAGGGCCCCTAAACTGTGTAAACAGCCTTCCTGTAGAAATATGTCTTTGTACTTCAGTGACTTCCTTTAAATCTCTACTAAAAACTATTATTTTTATAAACTTGCATTTCTTGCTGATTTGTCTTTATGTTCCCTGTCACTTATGACTTCTTTGTATTGTACCAATCATTTTTGCTTCATTAATGACTGTTTTTTGTGAAGTCCTTTTTCAATTTGTTTTGAAAAGTGTTATACAAATAAAGCTTATTTGTAGTATGTATGTATTAGTAATTATGTAAAATATACTGGATGTTTGGTACATTTAAAGATGGTTTCTCCTCATGTCAGCACCTTCAGTTAAAGGACAGAGTGAGGTGAAGATATCAAAACCGATCGCATCTCTCTTCTCCTTCTTGCACAGGCTTTTCTTTTGGATTTTTCACCCCAATGAAGGCGATGTAGCCAAAATATTATTTCAGTTGGGGTGGCGGACACCTACCGATGTCTTTGGCTTTGGCTGCAATCGGCCTGCGCAGCTCCATAACAAACTTCTTGGCATCCAGGCGAATCTCGATGATGTTGTTCAGCAGAGCGAAGAGCGGAGCCAGAGGGAAGGAGGCCACGAATAGAGTCACCATCCCAAACTGGATGACTGAAGACACAGATGACAGAAGAAATTAGCAGAAGTTTTTGGACACATGTATTTTGCCTCAAGAGAAAGAGAGAAGAGAAACTGATTGTGGGCTCACTGTGATCGACCAAGTTTGGGTGAAATGTGGTGGGGCCAAAAAGCTGCACGAATGCTCCATTGCCACTGCATACAAATAACCTGCTAAACTGCTCGATTCAGATAAAAAAAAAAACGTTATTGTCTGTCATGACAGAAAATCGTCTTAGATGTGGCCCCAACATACAGTGCAAAAACAAGCTCGGACAGTAAATAGCAATAGCTTATACAAATAATTTACACAGGGTAAAAATTACAGTATGTGTGTGCAAAGTTGCATAGTTGGGTGTGTGGGTCATGCCTTTATGGCAGTGGGAATGAAGGCGTGTTTGTAAGTGTTTTTTCTTCATGTGTACATGTTCAGCTGAGTATCTTTAAAGCTGTTCTGTTGGAACAGATGGATGGAGTAGCGACCTTTAGAGCTCGACTGATGAGATTTGCAGATTGGAGCTCGGTTGCAGCAGAGGCTGAAATCTCATTTAAATGAAAGCTGCGTTCATTATTATTTTGTCACTCGGGAGCGGCAGAACAAACTTAGAATACAACATCTGACTATATTCACTGATTAAAGCTGTTAACAAACAGTTGCTTATTTAGGCATCCAGCTAACACAGAGCAACATTAGCATTCATTTGGAGTTGTGTATAGGATTATGATGAGAAATCCCCATCAGCCAGATATTTCTATGCTTATCATAATGATATGGTTTTATGGGCTAATGAGGTTGTTCAGGCTCTGCCTTGGAGAGGCAATCAAGAAATTAATTAGGTACTGCAGAGAGAGAGAGTGATCTTGAATTTGTTATACCCTCTGGCACTGATGGAGATTTCTTATGAAATGAAACCGATTTTTTTGGTAATCTTTTATCTTTTAATTACTTTCAGGGACGTTTGTGTTGCGAGGTCCTACAGCATTTGATCGTTGTTGTTTAATGTATGGATTCTTCAGCTGCCTACATTGTTGGGCTTCATTATGTTTTGCAACTAACCTGGGTTTGGCTTTCACAGTTTGCACGTTAGGTTTGTCACTATGAGCGACGCCTTTCACATTTGATCCATTGTAAATATAAAGATATTGATGAGTCCAGCTTTAAAGATGCAGGTAAAACTTATAAAACTAACTTTCTGTCATATTTGCTGAAACTGATCCTATGTTCGAGTAGAACTACATGAAGCAGGTAATCTGGCTCCTCTGGCACCACCTACAACCTATAGTGCGATTTGCAAAGGCCTTTATTTCTGACAGGACAGCTTAGACTTGAAAGGGGAAAAAGAGGTGGCACGACATACAGCAAAGGGCCGCAGGTCGGAGCCGAACCTGCGGCCGCCGCGCCAAGGACCAAACTTCTCTACATGAGCACGCGCTCCACCAGGTGAGCTACCCAGGCGCCCATGAATATATTAATTGTTGTGAAATTCATTATTTGGGCCGAGAATGTTGTATTACGGTGTTTGGAGGGGGGTTCAATTCATGTTCGTTCTGTACTAGAATTTAGGTTTCAAATGAAGCCTCATACATGCATTTTGGCCTGAACGAGAAAAAGATGAAAATCAAGCAAAAGAGGTGGATTTTAACAGGTTAAAGAGAAAAATCCAATGAATATGTTTTGGGGGCAAAAGATTAACTCCAAACTGCTGCTGAGGACAGTCGTAGTTGTTATACATGTTCAGGCAGGCGATAAAATAACTAAAGCCAAAAGTCTAAATGACGTTCAATGACCTGTACAGACCAAAGACAAGCCAAAGAGAGCAGCAGTGTGCATGTAGCGTAGACTCACTCATCTCCATGTACTCAGGGCTGAGGCCGACAAAGGGACCCAGGATGTGATCTTTCTCGTGGCGATACAGAGACCTGTTCAGCTCCTCCTCTTGCTTTGAGTCCAAGTCAGACTTCCTCCTCCGGAGCAGCTTCTTCAGCTTCCTGAACATACCAACAGCCGATTAGGGAAATTACATTACACTAAGACTTACTGAAGCCTTATCTTTATTGGACGTTTAACATAAACGAACATATTACTGGTAAAGATCCCTCTGAAAGACCTCGGTCCAGCTGACACTAATGCAGTCTGATACAACTACAGCTGTGTATCGTTCAAAAATGTTCGATACAGGTAACAATACCATAATATAAAGAAAATTATAACGTTACGGCTCTAATCTTTTCATTTCTTTTTCAGCTCTTATTACATGAGTGTATTACACTGTGTGTCTGTATGACGTGTAACATTAGACAGCCAATTAAACATTATTAGATCTTGGTAGAAGCATGCTGCATGCTTATTGGCTCGCTGATGCTGAATGAAATTTACTCCTTAGGTATTGAAATTGGGTATTGAATGTTAAAGCATTTTTCGATACTCGATACTTTAGAGGCAGCTCGGTCGCTGACTAAAAACACTGTATCCGTGTCACATTCTCATTAGAGGCTGAGCCCCTCTAAAGGTTTGAGCAACACCTCTCTGTATATCTCAATACAGTACAATTCATTTATACATTTGCTTTAAAGTCAATTCGGGGTGCTACGTTTGATATCCTTTAAATGCTTCGATCCGTCCTCATCTCAGTCATACATGCCATCTGAATGATTGGTGGTGCATTGGTGATACATTCATTTGGATATGTTTCATTGTCGGACTCAGGGTGCAAAATTAGCACCATCTACCACTAGCCAAATGCTGGTAATGTACAGTATGTGGCTGGTAGATTTGATTCAATCACCAGCCAAAAAACAATGGTAATCTGTTGAATGGCTGGTGAAAGTTGAACATTTACTGGCCATTTGGCTGGTGGACAAAAACGTTACTTTTGCACCCTGCTTGGACTGTGAACTACATCTGTGACACAATTTAGAACTGTGCTGAATGGTACATAGAGTACAACAAACTTACAAATTTCCATTATGGACTACTGTAAGCAGTAAGGAAGACAGATAAAATTGCAGGCTGACAGAGTTCAGCAAGGTGTTGTGTTGTCTAGTTCCCAGGTAAGTGTGTCTGAAAACCAGACAGGCATTTAAATGATTCATCTTGGGTACAAGTGCAACTTAGTGGGTGTGCGTAATTTGTTCTCTGGCTTGCTGAACCCACGTATTATGATCCATGCTGCGGTTCAGCTTATGTTCTGTGTGTTAGCGTTATGGGAAGTGTATGTTCTGCACTCACGGTATGCCAATCTCAAACAGGTTGTTCTGGATGAGCTGCTTGCCCAGCATAGTGATGCACAGCTGGATGCACAGCTCCATGAGGCAGCCTGCATGGGCACACTGGAGAAAGAGCGAGAGAGAGAGAGAGAGAGAGAGAGAGAGAGAGAGAGAGAGAGAGAGAGTGTGTGAACAAGCGTAAGAAAGTAAAGACCAAAATGAGGCAGAAGAGCATGGAGGGAAGTAGGTAGTGGGGAAGTAGGGAGGGAGGCAGGGAGGGATGGATGGATGGAGGAGTTTAAAGAGTCGACGGTGGGAAGGGGAAAGTGCGGTCAGAAAAAGACCACACTTTATTTAAAGATATAGTGCGTAGTTTCTGTCTCCCCCATGAGGAATTCTAAATAATTACAACAACAATGTCGGAGCATCCACATGATACACCACCCCCACCCCTCCTCCACACAGCTGCTAGTAGCGTTTATCCCTTCAAATCAAGGAGAACACGGATGATTAAAAAAAAAAAAAAAGCATGGACTGTTTGTAGAGGTAATAATCTTGTATGTCTCCAAAGCTGAACGCTGTCGTTTCCTGTCTCAGCGGTGACGTAAAACGCATCACTCCAGCATGTGTACTACCAAATTAAAAGATCCTTCTTTAATATCCATGTTTGAAAATAAAAAAGGCCCTCGCGGTATGTGCTCTTACAAATTAAAATGTATGAAAATGCAAAACAAAATTAAAAAGTCGACGTCTATGTACAATGAGTTACTCCGTGTGAATGGTTGGATCCGATCTCCAAAAAGTGCAAACATTCATACGGTCAAATACATCTGATCAGTTCAACCACTGAACAGACTAATCTCAATAAGTGGCGTATGTATGACACGCCAATTTGTATGCCATTTTGGCGTGTTATCAAGAAGCATAATCGCCTTTTAGTGTGTTTATCAACGCCGTTTGGCCTCCATTGACTTACATTACCTTGCGATTGTGTGTCAATTTGCGCCGTAGTGATTAGTATGAAAGCCCAAAAATCCGCACAGGGAGGTTGGTTTGGGTGGTGGATGGGTCAAACAACACAGGACTTTCACCCAGGAGACCCGGGATTGTGTCCCGCGTGTCACGTTTCCTAAACTCAACCGTCGCTTTCTTCTTTTTCTTAACCCAACCCCGTTCTTCTTTTCCTTAACCCAACCCCGTTATTGTTTTCCTAAACCCAACCGTCCGAAAAGTGATTATGTGTCTTTATAACACACCAAAATGGCATACGAATTGGTATGTCATATATACGCCACTTATTGAGATCGGTCTGCAACCCGTCTGCTGTATACGGCGTAGATATACACGCGGATAGCTCAAAATGCGTACAGATAACACGGCATGTAAAGTGAAAGTGGCGTGTATGTTTACGTGAAGTCATGATGTCACGTTGCACTGAATGATCTGTGTGGGAGAGAGAAACATGTTCAGCTTTAAAGGATAGGTCTGGTGATACTTAGTTTTCGTTATTGCCAACAAATCTCCTCTGCAGACCCAAACCAACAGTGAATGTACTGTATCTACTGCCAAGTGTTGTGTGTGTGTATCAAAGCCTGCTATTTCTTCGTCCTCTGTGTTATAGAGCTCCATTGTTGTCCAGAAACTATTAAAAACACATCAGTGAGCCACACTGCTGCTCTGGCTGACATGTTCCTCCATCACCATGGACACACACACACTGTACTTTATTTTGACTTAATCCCACACACACACACCATCCTGCTGCAACAAATACTCAGTACAGCAGTGGTTCCCAAAATGGGGTCCTTTAGGAGGTTCTAGGGGTTCACCATAATTCCATCCATACAGTAAGTAACATGATAACAGAATGTATGACTATTCTGGTCATGGGTTTCATACATTTAAAAAAAAAAAAAAATCCTATCGAACAGGACCTGGGGCAAAATCTTTCAGTCTTTCAAAATCAGTTTCAGTTTAGGGGTCCTTTGTGTTAAAACAGACTGGGAGCCACTGCACTAGAGCACCAAATGTGGGTTAATCCGCTGCTGAAAATAGTCCCAAAAAATTGCACTATTTTCTCCTCTTTGAGTTTCATTTGGTTAAAAACTGCAGTATTATATGGTGGTGTATTTATTTTCACAGTAGTCTGCAGTAGAAACCAGTTGGCGTGAGGCCACAGACAGGGTAGGACGGTGAGTGGGAAACTTTTGAGACACGGACTAACGCAGTTAGTCTTTTCCTGGAATTTATTGACATATAAAAATATGAGATAACAACAGCCGTGACCTTTATGGCACAGTGTTTAGTGAGAATTACCTCTTCCATTCGGTACGATCCAACAACATACAAGTAGTTTCCAGGCCGCCCAACAAGCCTGCGAAACCAAACACAACCATCCCATGTTGTACGTGAGATGAGGAAAGCAGGTAGTTTACAGCATGATCACGTACACAGTCCAAACACACTCATGGTACAGTGTTTTCGATAAAAGTGTCTACCAAATGGCAGGTGAGAGCCGCAACAGATGCAAGTATTTTTTAAAACTAATGACCAACAGTAGAGTGATTTAAAGGATTTAATCAAAATGTACAAAAAGCCAGCAGTGAGAAGTTTTTGTTTTACCTGCCCCTGAAAAAGGCCAAGTAGACGATGGGTGTGAATGCATTGACAAACTTCAAGATAAAGGTTTTGAAGATGAGGCGGTCTTCGAAGCTCTTGTCCGTCTTTGGAACCTCTGAAAAAGAGACGTCACACACACACACACACACACACACACACACACACACACACATCCAGTGGCACCACTATTTTAAAATGCTGTTGCAACTGTCAAACTTCTACAGTTTCTATTACAATTTCACTGCAGTGGATTTATAAAGGCAAGTACGTGGCATTCGGCTGTAGGTGTCAAAGCACGCTTATTATTTCTTCCTTTAAAAGTAACAAGGGGGCCGGGGGTACGGTGCCTTGCTCAAGAGCACTTTGGCAGTGCCCAAGGGGTGAACTGCCATCTTTCCAGCTACCAATCCACACTCCGTACTTTGGTCCGTATGGGGACTTGAACCGGCGACCCTCCGGTTCCCAACCCTAGCTACTGCCACCCCCCCAAAAGATATAAGCTTTGTCTTTTAATATTTTCCCACAAACACTTTTGCTTGTCATAAGAATATCTTTGCTGTAGTCAAAAACCAATATTTGGATTGAGGGTCAACCATGCCTTTAAGGGGATTAACAGTGAAATGTGCCTCACCCAGTGCGGTGAGCCAGCGGGCGATGGCGGCGTAGACTTCATCTAAGATGATGATGACAACGAGGTTGATGACGGCGGCCGTGCCTTTGACAGTGGCTCTGATGTTGGACTGGGCAGAGTAGGTGCTCATGTGCAGGGCTGCTTTAATGCTAATCCGGTACAGGATGACCCCGAAGACTATGGCAAACGTCACCAGGATCTAAAAAGGGGGGAGGAGGGGGAGGAGGAGAACACCCAATCTGACAATTGTTGACAAAACAATTAAGGTGAAGAAGAAGATCTGAATCAGAAAAGGATTTATTGCCAAGTAAGTAAAACTTATAAGGAATTTTCCTTGGTGGATAAACATAAACATATTGAAAGGAAATGAACTCTTCATTTATGATTAAAAAAAAATAGCAGTGTAGATTTGTTAGTGTAATATTATTATTTTTTTGTTTTCTATCTGTGGTACACCTTGTCTGGATTTTTTTCTTATTTCCCTTAAATATTTTTTCTTTCCTTTAAATATTTTAAAAATATTTATGTTCATTTGCAAATGTGTGCCAAGCATGTATTGCTGTCTTTGATTTCAGTGTTAGGTGGGTTCCATTTATAAACCCTCAGGTTGTTTTTTTTAATCCCATCTTTGCATTGTATTATGTTATTGTATATTTCTTCTTTTTATTTTATTTTACATGCACAAATAAAAAAAGAAAAAGAAAACAACAATAAATGTAAAAGACACAATATATATATATATATATACATAACATATGTAAAGAGTCACTGCAGGTGACACATTGAAAGTTGAAGTCGAGTAGAGAGAGCCAGAGTTCAGGATGTTAAGTAGACACCACGTCACACATGTTAACCGCTGTTCCAGTTATACAATGAAAATAATAATGAAACCTGTTTTTACTGCCTACGGTGATGTTGCTGATCGTAATGTTAGAAAAGCTACACAGAAAACAAGTACAACGGAGAGGTCAGACAGGTCGGACCTCCGCGTTTAACTATTTATCTTTAAATGTTACTGAATATGACGACAGAAATAAACAAGTCTGCTGATTTCATACACACATCTCCGCAATTCAAATCCACTGTTAGTAGTTTGCCCGGAAATGATTTTTGTGTTAGCGCGACGTCACAGTGATTCTGTCTATAGCTTCCTGCTATGCAAAACCCTAACGAGCCCTGATACATCTGGGTTTGGGCCACTTTTGGACCAATTTGTTATGTAACATTTTTGGCTTGGTTCAGATTCAGTTTTGGTTAGAAGTTGTCCCTCTACTTCTCTCTCTCTCTCTCTCTCTTTGGCTGTTCCTATGGTCTGCGAATGTGTGTGTCATGTATTTCAAGTTGGACACGCAGTGGGCGGCTGGCAGTAGCGCCGTTAGGCTGGGCATCCGAGGCAACGGCCTGGCTTTAAAAGACGTGTGTGAAGCCTATGTTACACATTAAGATACTTTTATACTATTTTAGAGACTTAACAAAAGCTTTTATTCCTGAGTCCTTGACTCGACTGCTCGAGCGGTGCATAAATTGAAGGAGCTGAAAGGATTACATTTCAGTGAAATTGTAATTTATGAGATTTGACATGACAAATATATTGATTGATTGATATTCACCCTCTGTCTGAAACACTCAATTTTAGCATCTGTCTCTTTAAGCCCAGTCTACTCTGATCGGCTTGGGAGAAAATTATGCAAAGGTTGTTCAGATGGGGGGCGGCTTATTCTAATGAGCCTGTATTTGACATAGTAAGGGAGGCCAAATCTGAATGGCTTGTTGAATCCCATGTTTTCTGGCAGCCCACAAAAGTGGACTGGTTTGTCTTATTTCACAGTTTGTGGATTGGTAGGCACTCCAGATACCCACATGTATGTGCACGAGCACTGAAAAAGTGACTTTTTCTTAGTATGTCCCATTTGAAAGAGAGAAAATTTAAAGTGGAAGTAGCGCTGCAGGAAGACTCACCATGAAGACCATCGTCACCACAGTAGTCAGGTAAGCTGGCAGTCTGTCTGTACACGTCAGCTTCACCTTCGCCTTCTCACTTTCCTCTCTCTAAAACACACATACACACACGCACACACACACACACACACACACACACACACACACACACACACAGTTGTGTAAAGGACATAAAGTACACAACATGTCTGAAACATTAACTGCATCTGTAGCTGTTTGGACCGTGTGGACTGTGTGTCATGACTATGTGTCATGTCTTTCTGTCAGCAGCAGCTCTTAATGCCGTGGGCACGCAGATGAGCACGCACCACACACACACACACACACACACACACACACACACACACACACGCACACGCACACAAGCACACAAGCACACAAGCACACAAGCACACACACTGGCTGCAGCAGAGCACAGCTAATTCTGCCCTTAGCTATCATGTCACATTCAAGCCTACTGAGAATTAGGTCAGGAAAACCTGACCTTGGTACAAGACCAAAGTATAAAGGCTTATAAGAATAATCAAAAAGAACATGCTGTACTCTGAACCTTGTCAGGAGGACCAGCCCAGTGTCACGGCAGTTCGTGAAATGGTCACTGACTCTAGTAAGGATAGGGATTTTTAGTTTTTTAGTTAGGTACTTGGAGGAATTGTGCAATAATGACAGATTCACACATTTTTCTTTTGTTTACAGTAAATAAATAATTACAAATCTTAAAATCAAGTGCATAAAGTAACTTTCTTTGCATTCATTTGATTCCCAATCAAGATACACTGGTAAAAATTGCTTTTGATTGTTAATATGTACTTAAAAACTGTTCTGAAATGCAAAGTAATAGAATTCTAATCATGTGATAAAATATGCGATTAATCGCGATTAACTATAGAACTTCAGCGATTAATCGCAATTAAAAAGAATTAATCGTTTGATAGCCATAAAAAATACACAAAATGAATGGAAATGGGGGGGGTGACAGGGTTGCTCCAGGATCAAGAATAAAACATTCTTTATACTACCATGTTTTCCTAAAATCTCGGATACATAAAACATAAAAGCCTGTCATGTAGGGGTGTGCAAAAACATCGATTCACATTCGTATCGCGATTCAAGCTCTACCAATTCAAAATCGATTCATAGAATTCCAAAAATGTATTCATATTTTTTTATTTAAAAAAATAAATACCTTTAAATTGTATGCCTACTGCAATCACATGGGAAAATTAACTACATTTACATACTGTGAATCGTTTTTTAATCGAGAATCGATTTTGAATCGAATGTTGAGCCTAAAAATTGAATCGTGACATTTTCTCAATCGTGCACCCCTACTGTCATGAAAGACTGTCATAAAGAAGCCTAATTCTCTCAGGCAGGGCAACCCAGAGCCTTGATGCCCTGACCCTGATGACTACTGAAACAGACATTTACTGCTTTTTAAGACGACTCATCTGACTGTGCAGTTATGCTTTAAACACACAAATAATATATCGGGAAATGGGTTTTACCTTCGGGGTTGGATGCTCCTTTCTTATTGTCTTTCGCATGACCCGGAACTCGTACTCGGCTCGGTTGTGGTCCTGGAAGAGTAATACGTTTGGATGTTACACTTACTGATTCGTGATAGCGGATGTGTGTAAGCAGTAAGTGTACACGGCCATAAACTGTAGAAAAGATCAGTATTGGAATTTCAGAATGGAGACATAAATGAAATGGACAGCCTTTTTTGCATGAAATACAGCGTTCTGTGCAAGAAAATAAAAAGAGAAGTGCATCGACCCACCGTGAAAGGATTAAGCGGAGGATATAAAATAAAATAAAACTAGATTTTTATGTTTGAATAGCACGACAATACCCAGAGTCAACTTTAACTCATGTTACTCAAACTATGGTGCAGTTTCAGTTTTGATTGCTGATATGTTGGCCCAAGCTTTGAGATATCAAGGCTAACCGCTAAGCTAACAGCTAAGCTAACAGCTACGTTCTGCTGTAGTGGACACACATAGACTGATATCTATCCAGTGGTGGAAGAAGTATTCAGATCTAAGTAAAAGTACTAACACCACACTGTAAAAAAATACTCCGTTACAGGTAAAAGTCCTGCATTGAAAATGTTACTTAAGTAAAAGTATGTAAGTATCATCAGGAAAATGTACTTAAAGTATTAAAAGTAAAAGTACTCCCATTTTAGAAAGTGTAAAGGATCCAAACAGTTGTGTGTTTAATGGTCTAATCATTTCAGCTGGACTTGTAGGCCGTTATATTGTTGGATAGTTTCATTTATAATAAAAAATCAAATTGTGTTTTGTGTGCAAAAATCGTAATGTGTAAAGTAACTAGTAACTAAAGCTGTCAGATGAATGAAGTAAAATGTACAATATTTCTCTCTGAAATGTAGCGGAGTAGAAGTAGAAAGTGAAAAGAAAAGACTCAGGTGTGTTCCATCTGATACACAAAGCTCCTTGGTGTGGCGTGTCAAATTTGCACTGTTGTCGAATAATCCTTTCATGGTAAGGAATATATGATTAACACTCTAAATCCATGTAATATGCAGTCAGAAGTGAGTGTTTGTGTACCCATATCACAGTCATAGTAATACAGCCTGAAGTTAGCCAAGAGGAATGAAGAAGTGCTGCGAATAAAGAGGAAACTGTATTATTAGAACACAAAGCTGAGAGTTAGATGGTCACTTTTGGCCTGAAGGTCTACGTGTCAAGCTAATGTACAGATGGACAGACAGAGTGAAGACAGACACAAAAAGCAGCATAGACAAAGAGCAAACAACAATCTTGACTTCAAGACTCTGACTACTTAAAGTAAAAATTCACAATAAATTGTATTATTTCATGTGATATTTGTTTGAGCGAAACATTGAGCTGGAAGTAGAGCTGAGACTAACTGCAGAGCCAGGATCATGCTCTGTGCTTTCATCACTACAATCAACACCTTTCAAATTGCATACTCATTGCACCTCTGGTAGTATAAAAATACTTTTTAGTTCAGCTTGAACTTTTTTTTACAATTCAAAAGAGTGTACTTGTTACACTGATTCAACATGAAGGGGCAATCAGAACCAGCTAACCTGCATATCTGATCTATATTGGCCCTGTTCAAGGTTGTGTGAATTTTGGTTCTCAGGTATTTGTACGGTGGCCCTGAAGGACAAAACACAACAACATTTCACAAAACACAACAACATTTCACAAAACACGACATTTCACTGAACAAGACTTTTCACAAAACAACAACAGCAAAAGACAAAACTCAAAAACACGACTCAGAGTCTCACCAAATGCCATTGTGTTTCTTACTTTTGCTGTTGTGTTCTGTGAAATGTCATTGTATTTTTGTTGGGTTTTGTGAAATGTCGTGTTCTGTGAAACGTTGTTGTGTTATATCTTTCAGAGCCACTGTCTATTTGAGATATATACATATGGGTTGGACATACCACTGTCTTCCCAGCCAACATGTCCATTTGGGCCCCAATAAGTGCTAAAGTTAGCTGAGAGAACGTGGACTGGAACTGTTTAAACTATGTGGGGCTCCTATGGGTCAATACAATAGGTGGTGCAATTGGTCCAACGTTTATGAGTTTCTTGTGGGTGGAGAGAAGGGTCCCCTTTAATAGCCACTTCTGTCATTGGCCCAACTCAACACTATTAGAAACTTCAGTCACCAAGGGCTGAAATAATTATACCTATTATATAAATGATATTATGCCACTGGCATAGAACATGCTCAAAATTAATTGACCCACCAGGGCAGCCCATTTTTGTTCCTTTCACAATGTTTAAAAAGGACATGTTTTGCCCACTTCTTTTATTTAAAGGCATTTTACTTTACTTTGGGACTGTGTGTGCTGCCTGTCTTATGTATATGGAGGGCACAGTTTATGTCTGTTTTATGGGGAAATATCTAAAGAAATAAAAGTAAATAAAAAAGGGGCGTAAAGAGGTGGACAAAGACAAGAGCTATGAGTCAACAAACTGTCCTGTCAACTCTGCTGCCATCAGTAGACACAAACAGAAGAAGCAAAAGTATTGTGTTGAGGTGCCACACTAACAGGGATGGCCAGCATCAGGATGTTCATCCCCTCAGAGAGAAAGAGAGAAGCTACAGACAAAACATAACACAGGAGCAAAGAGATGAACAGCATGTCAAGTGAAAAGACTGGCAGATTGTTAAGACACCTTGTGGGAGAAAAGGGTTAGCGTTAGTTGCCGCAGAATGGATCTTATACAGCAAGTCAAAAAGAAAAAAAAGGTAAGTTAAAGCAAACTGTAGCTGGAAAGTTGGATCCTAACCTTATGCTCCGCCTGTGACATACAAGACACACACAAAAACACATATGGGAAAAGATGTCAGTCAGCAATCATTGTCTCTGAAGATTAAAGCACTTCCATGTTACTATTGGCGTTTTTCCACTGCTAGTACCAGCTCTACTCGGCTCGGCCGCGGTGCCCCGTCCTCCTTTTTATCATTGCAGATTTAGTACCGCCTCATGCGATAGGCGAGCTTGGCTGGTCATCATAGCGGCGCCGCAGTAAACTGCCGTGACCCAACGCGACACACACACACACACACACACACACACGCACAGAGCGTCGAAGGTGTGTTGTTGTTGCCACAGCCAGAAGACACATTTTGTTTCAAATGAAGCTGGAGGCAGCAAAAAAAGAATACATAGCTGGCTAAACTATTTAAAAATGGCGGGTTTGTTCAGGACACCCCCATCTGTCGCTTTCACCTCACCTTTTGGTATCGGCTCAGCTCGCTTGGAACCTCGATGGAGGTGGTACTAAAAAAAGTACCTGTTAGCAGGCTCCAGGGACTTTTTTTCGTAATGGAAAACCAAAAAAGGCGAGTAGAGTCGAGGCGAGGCGAGCAGGTACCACGTAATGGAAAAGCGCCATATTAGAGCAATACAGAAAAATAATAAAAACTAAAAATCTTTTCATAAGAGACGTTAGTAATGCACTGTTTCATTTCATTATGGTTTTAAAAGACACTGATGTCTGAGGCTGTGATGTTTGTGTGGGAAAACGTTTGCTATGGGCTGACTCATTACAGAGCGCACACAAAAGACAGAGGAGGTACTTTCACATGCATATCCTGACCTCAATGTCATCCTTATTACTTTCTGCATTTTAAGCTAAGTGCATTGTTATATGAGCTGTAACTAGGAGTTGAAAATATTTTTATCCAAATAGATGGTACAGTTTGCAAAATTTTAAATGGGATTTGGAGAAGCTGGAGATAAAGAGAGACTGGTTACAGAAGTGTTTGCACCAATCCTATATTCCCATTTAACATTTTTCTTTAAAGGATATCCTCAATGTTACGGAACATGAAAACACAAGACTCTCCAGCATATCCGTTCATTCATTTTTGAATGACGGCTAAAACTACTATAATACCCAGGAGCCTCGACCGCCGTTGCTATTGAGAGGAAGCTAGTCAACGGCGAGAATCAGAGCAGTAGTTAATTGTGATTGGATGTTGCTTGCCGAAAAAAGGAGCTTAGGAGTCATAGTAACTTCTACCCTTATGGTACGTGTCCATATGTGAGTTATTTTCACCGAAGGGATCGCCCCGCTTCCCAGCATTGCACGCTAGTGGGCGTACCACCAGTATCTCTTTTATGACCACTGACAAGCAAAGAAAACAGTCTCCACCCTCCTACAACCGCGATGGCTGCAGCTGATTGGACGAACGCGCCACGTGGGTCTGTCTGCTCCCGGATTTCAAAACCGACCATAACGGCGGCTCGTTTTGGAACACAAGCTCTTATTTTACGAAAATAGTTCACCAAAACATGTTTCTGAAAACTTTTTTAGCGAGAAATAGGACATGCAGTTGCTGAATCTGTCTTCATTTCAGATCGACAACGTTCAGTTTAAAAGATTGTTCGTAAGCTTTTGAGAGGAGCCGAGCCGGTTGGATCCAGTCAACTTTATGCAAATGAGGAGCGGGCAGCTTGACACCCCCGCTTCTCCAAAGTCCCCTCGACGCTACCAGAATGCATTGCACGGCTGCTCCCATAGAAAGGAAAGGAAAGCGGGGAAATGATGCTGACAATGGACACGTACCATTAGACTTTGGTACCTTAGACTTGTTTTTTTTTTTTCAAAGAACCACATCTTTTCTTGTGCAGTTGTTAATCCTTTGTACCAATACAACTGAATACTTCTTCAACCACTGTGTGGGTGTAAAGTTATTTGTAGCGTTATCTCACCTCCTCCTCCTCTCCGAAGCCTGTCAGGTCCCAGATATAGTTGAGTCGCATCTGTCGTCTCTTCCAGTGCTCCATGAATAGAACCGCTATATAACCAAGCATACACATCAAGCTAAACACAGGCTCAAACACACGCTTAATACGTGTATCTACTACCCAAATGACAAGGAATATGGAGTGGGAACATGAAATCTTTTAATCATTCTGCACATATGGTACCTGTATCTAAAATGTTTGATAAGACGGAAATGAAGTTATGTAGGCCTACACATGTGCAAAGTCTGTGCAATCAACAGCTTTACATTTGATAAGGTGATTTGTATGTTTTCTTGTATACCCTCTTTACAGAGACCTGTCAACTATGTAGGGTTCTGACATATCACATCGTTTTAGTAATATAAAAGATTGTTTTGTTGATGTTAAATATGATTGAAACCGGTTGCGACTTATCATCAGCTTGCACCTATTTAAACCCACTTAACGCTGCACTAGATGACTGTGGTGTTTGCAATTACATTGACAATATGATTGAAAATATTCTTAGTTGTTATTACCAAAAAAAAAAAAAAAATCCTCAATATCAGGCTTTGAAACACACACAATACTTGTGATCAGAAACATCCACTGTTGATGCGGGTCTTTTCCTGGGTTATTAGTGGACAATAAGGCAACAAATGCAGGACTACAGTATGTGAACCCAGATGGCCGGCGTGCTGTGACTCTGTCAGACACTAGCTCCATCTAAACACATAACACCTCGCTGGTCTGCAGCCCTGCTGCTGCTAACAGATGGCAGAGTGGTTTGGCAGAACATCAGAGGAAGGTTGGCTCCGTGTTTATTCCAGAGTTACCTTTGCCGATTCCTACATGTGTTCTGCTGAATGGATTAAATCAGGGGTCCCCTTAACTGAAAGAGAGGCGGATCAGGGACCCCCTACTACATATGTTGTATAAAAGGAAGTTTCTTATTAATCTGGGCCTAACATTATTTGTAGGGCAGCCTAAAGCCTTTATACATACCATTTTTTCATATAATACTAAGTTATTCAAATTCAAAAATTGTTGGCATGCTTTTATAAATCATGTTTTAATGTTAAACATACAATCCTAAGGATTAACTGTATCTGTGGATGGCTACCTTAGTGACTACCTTACATACAGGCCAATAAGCAGTGGGGATTTAAAACAGTAGTTTGGTGGCCCCCCCTGAATTGACTCTGAGGACCCCCTGTTGAAAAACCCTGGATTAAAGGTGCAGTAGGTAAGACTTATTAAACTAACTTTCCGTCATATTTGCTGAAACTGACCCTATGTTTCAGTAGAACTACATGAAGCAGGTCATTTAAAAAAAAATCCGGCTCATCTGGCTCCACCTACAGCCTGTAGTGTGATTTGCAAAAATCCACCGCTCCCTGTTCAGATGCACCAATCAGGGCTGTGGGGAGAGTGTCTAACTGCGTGTCAATCACTGCTCATGCACACGCATTCATTCTCCATAGTGGGGGGAGGGGCTTAGGAGACCGTTTTGGGCTTTAGCAGAAGGGGGGAGGGACTAGAAGTTGTCGATGTTAACATTTTTTGGCTAAGTCCTGGATCTTCACAATCCTACCTACAACACCTTTAAATGATAGGGATATAACGATGCATCTTGAATCAGTAAAAAAATCAATATAAATGCGTAAAGATTACAACCGGTTGAGGTGCATTTTTTAAACGTCCTAGGGCGTAATCTACTTTTGATTTCACTTGTTTGAATTCAGACGGCACTACGCCTTCTCATTCATTTGAAGAGATTTTCTTTCTATTTTATTTTTTTGATGTGTGGAGGCTCAGTCCTTGACGCAGCGGCTCGGGTTTGATTCCAACCCGCAGCCCTTTGCTGCATGTCGTCCCCCCCGTTATTCTCTACAGCTGTCCTATTACTTAAAGGCCAACAAGCCCCCCCAACAATCTGTTGTTTTGCACAGTTTATATATATAAAGGTTTACGTTTAAGTCATTTGTCTGCAGCTCATTCTGTTAAAAATACTCCTGAGAAAATAGTATAAAATCGTGAATCGTATCGAATCATGAGTTGAGTGTATTGTTACATCCCTATTAAATGATAGTGTCTATTGAGTTGAACTGTTCTTGCAATGCGGACCTGCACACCCTACCCTGTATTTGTAACATTCTTTGGTTGCGGTTTGTGTGAATGTGTCCCTACCCCAGAGGGCCATGAAAATGGAGAAGAAGACAGTGGCTGGGTTATCAAACAGGTGGCTGGCTCGGGCTGTACCACACGCCGTCACCAGCTTCCAGTAGCTGCAGGCGCGATCACACAGCGGACACATGGTGATGTTGTGCCTGGGATCACAAATCTCCATACTGACAAAACAGGGATGGATGGAAGAGATGAGTTATTGAAAGGGGTGGAAGACGGCAAAATGATGAATGTGGAGAGAGATCTGAACAAGGGTTTAGATTCAGGTTACTGTACAAAAAAAAAACATGTCACAACTTTGTGTTTCTGCATGTTGTCTGAATAAAGTAGGGGTGTGAACCATTACTGGTCTCACGATTCGATTACCATTATCCTGTCAACGATTTGAATCGATTCAATATCACGATGCCTCACCTCCTCAATGTTATTTATCGCTACACGTGGTTTTCACCAACTAATTCAAGCAGTCGGATATATATAAACTCCCCTTTTTATTGTATCTGCTCTTAAAAAAAAGACACTTCCTGAATGTAGCGGAGTCTGAACAGCAGACAACAGACAAAAGGCAATAACAAAATAGCGAGCGGGAAATCAACAAGTAACATCAGCAGGCAATAATCGATGATGGTCTGTCACTGCATCAATGCAGAATTGTCCAGGTCCGCATCGCGATGCATCGATGCAATGATTAATTTCAACACCCCTAGTATAGAGCACTGTTTTTTGTTGTTTTCATGGCACAACAAGCCACATAGCGGCCACATAGCGGCCAACGTGACATTGCTTTCGGGGGGAAACCTTGTCCAAAACCGTTGCTTTTCGTGAAATTAAAAAAGGCAAATTCCAAAACGCCTTGTCACTGTTTAAATATTTCCAAAACCCACAGACAGACGCAAAGGGTGACCAATAGCATCGATTTATGAGAAAAAACATTAAAATGCTGAAATATGGCGATACAGGCCATCGGTGGCAAAGAGCCTGCGGCCCATCAGTTTCACTCTTTGCCGAGGCAGCAGCGGACATCGGGAGATGGCTAAACTGACTTTCCATCTCCGGGTGTCTGTCAACGCTGTGTCTCCGCAAAAAAGTGGAGGGAGCGAGCAGCCACCGCTGCGGCCCCTGGCTAACGTTAATGTTAGTTAGCTAGCTAACACAGTTAGCTTGCTAATTCCACCCGACAGTAGTAGCAGGTTACAGATAACGTCATGAAGTTGTTAGTCATCTGGCGGGAACACTGTGCTGTCCTATGCTGTGACAAGAGTGTGTAAATAAAACATTAAGTTGTTCAATTTTACTAATTTAGTTATTGGTCTGTGTAATTTTGATCAAGTCAACCGGAAGAAAAAGCGTTGTGTGTTGGCAGAACGCCACCTACTGTAACATCCTGTCATTCTCCCCATTCTTCCCCGCTCATGTATGAGGGAAGAACTGGCATAACCGACAATACCACAATTATTGCTGTGCATGTAAATGTACTGACTGTGTTTCATGAGCCTGTGTGTTTGTGTGTGTGTGTGTGTGTGTGTGTGTGCGTGCGTGCGTGCGTGCGTGCGTGCGTGCGCGCATGGTTGCGTGCTTGTGTGTGTATACCTCGGTATGTTATCGTCGACAGTGGCACAGCCGTAGAGGAACACAATGACTCCAACTATGGCTGCAGGGATCAGCATCTGTGTGTAGACTCCTAACCAGGCAAAGTACAGTCCAACCTTCTCCCCAAAATACTTCCTGTAGGAGGAGATACCAAAGGTCAAAGGTGATACATTTACAACATCAAATTTACTATGATACTGTATTATCACACACTTGACACCTTACCATTAACCAATGAGATCACGGTTGATAAGATCAGGTAATTGTTAGTATTAAATTAAGCTGTCCTCCACTGAAAAAACGGCCACATAAGTCGTTCTTTCAAGCAAGAATTACAACAAATGTTTATGTTTATAGTGGCAGTGCCTCTAGTGGCTGTAGTAGTTATGATGGGAGCAAAGCCGGAAGTAAGCTGACAAAGTATAGGAGCGTAAGGAGGCAGGTCGGGGTGGTGGATGGGTCAAAGAAACACACATTTGAAAAAAAAATTAATCAGCAAGTTCTTTTTAACTTTGTCACGTTCTGTGTCACGTGCAGAACAGATTTTAACGCAAACCACAATCTTTTTCTAAACATAACTAATTAATGTTTGTGCCTAAACATAACCCAGTGGGTTTTGTGCCTAAACTTAACCAAACTGCATTTCACGATAACAACACGTTTAAAACCGCGACTGTTAACGTTACGTTCTCTGGTGTAGATATAAGGTTGCATCTCCGGCCACCGTTAGGCATTATAAAACACTTCTGTAGGTCTTATTACAGGGTAGGAATAAACAGCCAATATCGTCATATGGTTTGGAGGATTTGTTGTAAATTACTACAGTATAATAGTGCGTTCCATTTGTATTCGGAAGTCGGATTTTCCGAGATCAAAGCCAGAAACACACCGCCCCTGAACTCTGATTTCTGAGCTCGGAACTCGACAACCACCAAGTACCCCGAAACAAAAAATCCAACATGGCTGCCCCATGCATCAACAGCAGTGAAAGCTGTAGTAACATACAGTTATAAGCACTTCTGTCTTATTTGTGTCTCACTAAATCAGTCGTACACATAGTCCTGTCCAACTTCTATCTGTGGACATGTTGCTATGCTGTTTCTATGCACAAAAAACGTTGTTACGTAAAGTGTTGTTATCAACTGATATTGCTAACAATGGCTAACCTGGCTAGAGCTAATGGAAACAATAAAAAAAATCAGACTTGTAAATGGAACGCATTCAACCTAGGGTAGGATGTCATTCCCAGCTCCGGCTTTTGAGGTAAATCGCAGAATGCAAGATTAGGTACTTCCTCCTGTCTTTGGATGTTTTAAATAATTTCCCCATCAGCCTCTCCTATCCTCCACCAACTGCAAAAACCTGCATTCTGCAGCAATCTTGCCAACAAGACCATTTCATGATGATTTGATGAGAATCTTGCTTGTAATATGTGTAGCGTGTAACATCAGTGCTGCGGTCCCGGAGCACAGTGTGTTTGATAAGAAAACCCCATCAGATTCGGCTCACATTGTCAGTCAGTTTTCTGGACCACAGTCAGCTCAGCACTGCACTGCACTGTTTCTGGAGGAGAGCATCATGTTTCAGTGGAGCACCAATCTGCTTACGATCAGTCTCTCTCCTGCCTGCAGGCTGGTGTAGGCAGCCAGTGCTGCTGGGAGAGCATGAGCCGTGGCAGATATCGACGCGGTGTGAGAATGTGTCTGTGATTTACCTGATGGCTGTGACAAGAGCACTGCTACAGTATTGATCTGACCTGATGAGTCCAATAGGCTGGTACTTGTAGAAGAAGCTGTAGCTGGCCCACTGCTCGTACAGCAGCTGTGAAGAGAAGCACGAGTCAATCATTATGGATTATATATCATGACACGTCACGTAATAATAATTACCGTGAATGCTCATATATTATATTATGTATTAGAGACAGGCCATTACATGCAAGTTTTTCTGGTGATGCTGTTTGCTGTCAAAGCTATACATTAATTATTCATTTACTCAATATTTCCTCCATGTTTACCTGTTTGTCTTGATAAATTCAAATAGTGTTTCCACCCTCAAATTACTTTCGGTCCCTTCTACTTTGACGATCATTTTTCACAATAAAATAATGACAACAGTAACACAAGAAAAAAATAAATAAAAATAAAGATTGTCCAGGTGAGATTAAGAACCCCTAGGGTGTTGTGTTGTAGGGGTGTACCCAGCAATTATTTTCTTTATTACCTTAACCTACTGATTATTTTCTCAATAAATTGATTATTTGTTTGGTCAATGAAATAGTGAAAAAAAAGCAGAACATGTAGACACTAGAGAGGCTGGAACCAGTGAGGTTTTGCTATGTTTGCTTTAAAGAATTACCATAACAATGAGTTGATTATGAAAATTGTTGCTGAGTATTTTTGTTTTGATCGACTAATCGATTAGTTGTTTCAGCTCCAGTGTTGAGCTACTGTACTGCCAATTAACGTCCTGCACATTGGTTTCACAATAAAAGCCTTCTAGTAGCAAAAAACGGGCTTTAATGTGACACGTGCAAAAGTATAAGAGTCATTAACAAAAAGGTTCCATATTGTAAAAAGTAAGATTTCCATGTATTTAAAAAAATATAAAGCAGGTCGAGGTGCTGTATAAATACTGTCAAAGTGTCAACACGCTCAATCCACAGAGAAATGCACAGAGCCCGTATTCAGAAACTGTTCCTTTAAACAAGCTGTCAGGACTTCCGTACGGTTGTGATGTCAACTATATTATATATAGGTAGAAAGTGCCGCTACAGTCATTCCCCGACTGCAGTGACTGCAGACTTAGGGAGCACAAATGCTGAGACATGGACATGCTGACCAATCAGAGCAGACTGGGCTTTTTTAGGAGGAGGGCTTAAAGAGACAGGCGCTAAAACGGAGCGTTTCAGACAGAGGGTGAATTCAGAAACATAATATGAGAAAAATAAAATGTTTTTCCAACATTAAAGCATGTACATTTTTCTAGTAGAAACTCAAAATACAAGTGAACCTGAAAATGATCATGATATAGGACCTTTAACACTAATAGAATGTGAGTTGAATTTGAGTTTAATGATTTATGGTAGTATGTATCACTGTGCATGCACAAAATATATGCTGTTCTATTTCCACAGATCTAGACCTTTTTAAAAGCAGTAATAATATTAAAAGGTGCAGTAAGCGATACTGCGCAAACAGTTGCCGCCTGTTGCTGATTGGCTGGAACAGTGTTTTGTGGCTCATGCACTCATTTCTGTTTTTTTTTTTTTCATTAAACCAGCCAGGGCTGTGTATTGTAATATGTATATTTGTATACATTTCAAACAAATCTAGTAATGTCCACATTTTGATAAAATTGGTCATTGTTTCTTATGATAGAAATGGTAACATTCTTTGTGAACTGTATTTCAAAAAATTGCGTTTAGTTTTAATGCTAGGTTCAATGCTGTATTTGCATCTTCACTTAATAAGAGCACTGTTCTTCATTGCAGTCCTTGCTGTGTGCAGAGCTCCCTCTCAGGTAACTGACCGTACGGTCATATCCAGCTCCTCCAACTGGAGGGCTTCTGTCATAAAGCTCTCGCTGATGGCTGCACTCGTAAAGCTTTTTGTTTGAAGTGCGCAGTTATAACTCAAGGTGACCCTTTTTATCAACTCAGAGCATCTCTTTCCTGGATTATGGCGTCAGATGACACTGTGTTAGGGTGTAAATCAAACAAAATGAAACCAGACATGTCCCCTCCATCCCCACTGGAGCATCACTTTTGCTCCTCAACACTGGTTTTCTGCAACACTTTCTCATGAACAGGTTCCTATGATATTTTAACGGAATTAGGTGACGGCCTGCTGGTCACCTGATGAACCGTCACACGACAGTTAAGTTTAGCTGAGAAAACGTGACCATGAGCCGGGTACAGAGCCAACACATTCTCACTTCCATCGCGTAAAATATGGACGCTTGGTCAGGTGCCTTTGGTGCTAAAAGTCTCCTTTAGCGTCATATCTAAACGTGCTTTTTACCTAAACGTGCTTTTTATCTAAATGCGCTGGGTCGGGACTGTTGGCGTCACTTTTGACGAAGGAAAAGATGGTGGGTGGGCTTATAAAAGGTATGTTTACGTGACACGTGGGACCCAGAATGGAACAGGTGGGTTTAGAAAGGAAAAACGGGACAGTTGGGTTTTGGAAAAGTGACACACGGGACACAAACCCCGGTCTCCGGTAGGTTGTTTGAACTATCCACCCCCCCCAACCAACCTCTCTACACGGAATTTCGGGCTTTAATACTACTCGCTACCTTTGTCGCTCATAATACTATATTATTTTAAAGGTCCTATGACATGCTGCTTTTTGGATGCTTTTATATAGGCCTTAGTGGTCCCCTAATACTGTATCTGAAGTCTCTTTTATATAGACCTTAGTGGTCCCCTAATACTGTATCTGAAGTCTCTTTTATATAGACCTTAGTGGTCCCCTAATACTGTATCTGAAGTCTCTTTCCCGAAATTCAGCCATGGTGCAGAATTACAGCCACTAGAGCCAGTCCCACAATGAGATTTCCTTAGGATGTGCCATTTCTGTGTCTGTAGCTTTAAATGCTATTGAGGAGGAGAGAGGTGGGGCAAGGTGGAGGGTGAGGGTGTGGCTTTGACCAGCTTGCGGCCATGGTTGTAGCTCTATTTCCTCATGGATGGGCCAAATTCTCTGGGCAGCTGTGGGTGGCGGGCAAAGCAGAGAAAGGGGAGGTAACCTTTCCCCTTATGACATCATAAAGGGAAGATTCCAGATCGGCCCATCTGAGCTTTCATTTTCTCAAAGGCAGAGCAGGATACCCAGGGTTCGGTTTACACCTATCGCCATTTCTAGCCACTGGGGGACCATAGGCAGGCTGGGGGAACTCATTAATGTTAAACTCATAAAGTGAAATCATGCCATGGGACCTTTAGAGCACTGCGTAGCTGCTGCTCTGCCCAGTGTGTTCTACATTGACGCTGAAGGGTGCTTTTTTACGTCGTATCTGACACTGAAAGCCACTGCCCAAGCGTCAGTATTTTACAAGTTCGGAGTGAGCACAGGTTGACAGAGCACCTCGACGTGACAGTCGTTTCAGAGGCCGTGGTAGTTGAGTTTAGTTGACAAAAGGTGACCGTCCTTCGGCGACGACAGTTAAGTTATGGCACCAAAACGAGTTAGTTTTAACCCAAACTACATTTTTTTTCTTCTACTCTTAACTAGACATTTTAAAAACAGCGGCCCCCTTAAGTAGCACTCCCGGGAGAGGAACACCTGTTTCCTGGGTGAAAGTCTTTGTCTTTGTTTTCCCCTTAACTTCTTCTGGGACACAAACTCGGGCTCCGCATCCCCTGCTTGAAAGCCATGTGTTTAAGGACCCATCCACCCTGACCTCCCTACGCAGACCAGAGCGCTCTCTACAGCAGCAGTCAATGTGGTTCGTGCAGTAATGAATACGTGGAATACATACAAAGTACAGTGCATTATGTTTTGTAAATATATCTGAAAATGGTTCATGAGAACAGCCGGCTTACTTTAATCAAAATCCTTGTCCTTAACCAAGGTTTAGATGCCCAAACTCAACTTTTTGGACAGTCATATAGGTTGTTTTGGAAGGCACTGACGACCCTTTAGTCGTTTAGGGTTGGAGAACTTGCTCTGGAATGTGTATCATTGAAATTATTTTTTAAGTTACAGCAAAATGCCACCATGGGCTGTAACAGTAACACGGGCAGGTGAAACTTATCTCATAACCACCTGTAGCAAATTTAGTTGAGTTTGGGGTGTTTGGTAACGGACATTTGAGCATTTGAGCCAATTAGAATTATTGCGGTGTTAATTCTAGTCATGTATAATTTAAGTTATGTGGTACATTTAAGACTGTGATGAATGCTCATAATAAATAAAACAAATGTGTGTGTGTGTGTGTGTGTGTGTGTGTGCGATTTATATGCAAATCATTGCTGTATACTATGGTCTTTACAATGATTATCTAACAGCTGACTGAGTCTGTGCTCTGTTCCTCATACAGTAGTAGGCAACGAGCACATAAATCACTGTGAAATGTTTTTTTACACACAATCACACTCCGTTCGCAGGCACAGCAGCGAGGCTGCAATTGAAGGCTTTCATCACAGGAAGCAGGCCCAGAGGAGTGTTCACATGGCAGATCAGATTGGGCTTCGAGACTGAGGCCCTGTTCTCATTTTAATATCCGATCTGAGGGATCCAATCACAAGTGGAAAGCTACGCACGTGTGTTCACACCGGGCAGCAGAATGTGTCTCCACATACTGTATATCGTGAGTGACCACTTGTGATCTGATCTCACTTCCCCGCTCTATATGCAAATAAACACATACATAATTTTCTGTTTGCATATAGCAGTCCCTCCAGGAAAATGCAATTATGCGATTGCATAATTCAATGCATAAACGGCCAAAGTCCGCATATTTATGCGGGGGCCGCACTTTCGCCGCAAACATTGCAGATTTCCGCACAAAATATGCGGGGCTTGCATGATTTCATATTCCCCGCATTTTCGTTGCAAAAAAGTCACATATATATTAGCAGAAAGTTGAAAAATTTTGCGTTTACTTCACACAAGAGCAGCCATTTTCCCCTGTTGCCATGGGAACGTTATGAAGTGACGTAATTACGCGACGTGAACATCATCGAAAAGCTGCAAACCCCGCGATGAAGCCATGATGAAACCGCAGTTTTTGCAAGTTCCCGTTATAAATAAATATCCCGCATATTCCATTGCATTTTTCTTTTAAAACGTGCCGCATAATCAAGGATTTTTGCTCGCAACAATCACAGAAAAACTCCGCTTTTTCTGAAAGGACTGATATAGGCTGGTTGTGTGTAAATTTCAGTTTTTATGCTACTCTCACATAAATCGTACATTACAAACGTGCGATGACTAAAAAAGTGCTGCCTACAGTGCGCCAAAGGACAAAACCTCTCTCTGCCAAACGGCGTTACAGTACGTGTGCATCATGTACATTTTATGAACTTAACAATAAGCATGTCTACTGACGGCCGCCGGGACCTGTGCAGGAGAGAAAGACGTTTTTAAAAGTCTCAGTGTGTTCAGCTCTCTGAACGTTTGTAGCTTCTAACCGAATCTCTGTGGTTTGAAGTTTAGTTTATATATCATATCTGCTTATATTTTACCGTTTTATGTCCGCTTATACGTAGGAGTCGTGTTACACTACTGCTGATAAAGACCCATTTCCTCATAGTAAAAGCTTTTAAAGCTATAGTGCGTAGTTTCTGTCGCCCCCATGAGGAATTCTAAGTAATGACAACAACACTGTTGGCGCGTCCACATGACACAAGCCTTCCGTGATCGCCCCCCACCCCTCCTCCACGCAGCTAGGAGCCAAGGAGGACATGGAGGATTAAAAAAACATGATGGACTCTTCAGAAGAGATCATTATCTTCACTCGAGGTTCTGCGCATGATAGTCGCCGGACGCCACAATCTTCTGAACATAGCCATACTGAGAAATACAGAGAGAGATGTGTGGAGCTGATAGTCTTAATTAGCTTTGTAGCAACTCATTTGGCAATGGCTTGAATGTAACGGACGTTCATTAATATCAAGAAGTTACACACTAAAGCTCTATAGGAAATGAAACTGTTTTTCAGCCGCTGCAATGCCCACTCTGGCTCGCTGGTTTCTAAATAGCAACAGCAGATGTTGCGACATAAAAACAGGAATGTCTAGCACTATCCTACATATTTGTGAATTCAGGTACATTTTATGGAACCAAATATAAGGTTATTGTATAACCAGGGCCCGGCGTGCTTGCCTTTTCCAGGCAACCGCGGGGTGCAGAGCTCCCGACAGGCGGGGGTATAGGAGCAGGCAGCACCAGAACAAAAACACAGACACATCCTCGACAGTATGATGATAACATCTAAAACACACCATTCACTCCCAGTGGTTTCTGTGACATGAGAAATACTTTGAATATATGATATGGAGAAAATCAAATATTATGATACTTTTGACCAAATACCTCAATGTCGATATTGCGGCGATATTGCAGGGTTGACAATTGGTGCTTTCACAAAAAATGTACACAAAGAGATTTGTGATAAATAATCATCAATAATGTGGATATATTGACTAAGTGGGTAAAGGGGAATAATTGAACAGCTAGAACAGTCACTTAGAACATGACATCACTTTACTGTAATGCAGCCTTTAAAACCAGGACAAGACAACACTTGCGTCATAGTACGATATTACAATATCCAAAATCTAAGACAATAGCTAGCCTCGCATATCTATCGATATAATATCGATATATTGCCCAGCCCTACTTTGAATTGATTCGCAGTTGAATAGGCGGTCCTGAAAGTGGACCAGGGCACATTCACATACACGTTGCTATAAGAATGTGGACCACCTCTGAATGTGGTATGAGTGATCGTCTCTCAATGCATCCTGGGTGCATTCCCAACTGTACTTAGAGCTGTCCACTTGTGATCGGGTCACTCAGGATGGATGTTAATCCCAGATGGAAATGGGGCCTGAGATTAAACATTGTCATCTCTACAGTTGAGGAAATCCTATTTCTTAAACATGTATACGTGGGATTGAAATTATATATATATATATCAAAGTATGTTGCTGTGGAGGTACTTGAAAGCACCAAGCTAAAGCTTTTCTGATGCCTGAGAACAGAGGAGGGATTATTAGGCTGTTGCCTTAGTGACACACAGCCTACAGTATAATTATGGAGAGTGTTAGCAGGGGAGGAGATGACTTCAGACTCAGCATGAGCTTTTATTTTCTTTCCAATTGCCTGGTGGTTTTGTACAGTAGGAGGTAAAGGCTCAGAAATGCACAAATGCTGTCATGTTAGCATGGCAGTCTGTCATCCTTCGTTACTCTTGGTTTGTTTTTTTAAATCCCTTATGGTAGAACTAATTGAGTGGCATGTTTGAGTCACTTATATAGATAACGCCGTGTTGCATTCAAAATGAAGAGGACAAGCCGTGGAAAACGCATTTGAACGGAGACATGTATCTTAATGATTGATGAATGAGTATGTGTGAATTGACTGAAAGTGTTGGTTTGGTGACATCTGAATCAATTTATTGACTGGTGGACCCGCTCTACCTACCTTCCTGTCGTTAGGTTCTGCATTTGCCCCCTCGATGTCTCCCTGTAATAACAAATGCACTTTGTTTATCATGCAAGAGCAGCAGGCTTTAAATACATTGTTAGCAATTGGCTTTAACCAAGCCCTACATTCATCTTTTTCAAGCCATGTCACGCTAAACTTGTACTTCCCCAGAGCTGAAGAATAAAATCTGTTTTATGTCTGTGGTACAATCCGAAAGAGACTCACGGCAATAACAGGAAAGCTGTTTTGGTCTCATTTGTAGTCGAAATACAGCAAATTATATATTTGGACTAGCGAAAGACAGAACTACAACACCACGGAATCAAAAAATAATAATTCTAAAGCATTACAATGAGCATTAGAGGTAGTGTTACATGGAAGTAGGAAAATTAAGAACAGTTTAAAAGGATTTAAGACCTAGAACACAATACTTCAACTAAGGGACCGTTCGGTATTTATGGAATTGACCACTGGAGGAAAATAGGGGAGGGTCGTGTCTTTTTATTCTTTGCTGAGGGGAGGGTCATCCAACATTTTTCAGTCGAGGGGGGAGGGGGGGTCACCCAACTTTTGTATTCATGAAACAGCAAAATTTCAAAGTGGCTTGTTTGGTGCATATTTTTCCATGTAGCTCCATGTAGCTCTCTCAGTCTCTGCCCTCCTTCGCTACCAGATGGGTCTGACCCATGAGTTTGCTGTGGGGCAGGGCATAGACATATGGGGCAGGGGGAGCTGCCCCATATGTCTCTTTGACATTTGATGTCAGCCATCTAATTGATTGCGGGTTTTGTGAAGATTTGGACTTTTATACGTTTATTCCACTTTGTTTAAACGGCGAAGTGGAGGAAGCCTAGTGACGAGTCCATAGCGACCAGTTTGTGTGTTGAATGTTACCCAGAGTGCCTTGCTGAATGGTCTCAATATTTTATTGTTTTATTTCATGTGAATACTAGTTTACTAAAGGAGTAACTTAGTATTTGAAGTAATGCCGTAATGCATTAGTATGCATTTAGTTTCCATGCTTATTGTGTTTCCACAACGTTAGTGAGTAAATCTACTGAAATGGCCAACACACCATAACAGAGGAGTGGGATGCGTCAGATCAGAATTTAGTCATGTCAGTCAAAAAACAATGGAAATCTGTCTATATTTGCCAAACGCAAACCAGTACAGAACGTATTGATAAATTGCTGGGGGAGGGTCATGCCTTTTTTACAAATCGTTTTGGAGGGTCATAGATCAAAAGGCTCATGTCTTTTTTGGCTAAAGGTCCCAAAACTCCTCCGGTGGCCCCTTAAATAAATAACGAACAGTCCTTAATTTAAGACTTTTTAAGCCCTAAAATTCTGATTTTGAAATGTTATACTTTTTTTAAACCCTGATATAGGCTATGGAATAATGCTTTTAATTCAACACAGAAATATGAGACCTGAGAGAAACCTGAGAGAAATTCTAGTCACAAATAGGGTTAGTTCACATCAATTCTAGACTACAAGCAGCAGATGCTTTGAACATTTCCGTATCAGAAGCTCTGAATTGGAATAATTCTCTCAGTATATAAAATGTATCAACTGTTCTCAGGCCAGTAAGGGAGAGGTGGCCATGCAGTGTGATGGTGATACTCACGTCATGCAGAGGATAAGCAGACGTATAGACACCATTGGCTAGCAGACTGGTGATCCCTGTAGAAAGGCATATTCAACAGGATTATAATCACTGACACACACACACACACACACACACACACACACACACACACACACACACACACGTTAATACTTAGAATTACACTGAAGAATTACATGTAGAGCATCTTCACTTGTTCCACTAGCAGGACAGAGTCAATAGCAGAGCCAGTTAAACCATGAAACACCAAAAGCCACTCAACCATTAAACAAATCCGGCCCACAATATGAATACAGTTGTTTTATGTCTTTTATTTTGTTGGTAACTGTTGTATGTATAACCGAAATATTACACTAGAAGGTGTGCTTTAACATCATCATTACCACAGTGATGCGGCCATGAAATGTTGGAGAAATAACATTTTACCAGTGTTCATCAGATGATGAGGTAAAACCTGACAGACATCCTGGGACAGACAGATCACAGGACATCACATTACACACATTATATATAGGAGGAGACCACATGGAGATGGGTTGCTAGAGACACTACAGCATCAAACACACCTATATACAGTATTCAAAACAGAACACAACATAGTGAAATGTCCCACTCTGCATTTAACACATCCCAAGCACTAGGATGCAGTGCTGTATAATACCTTGGAAGCAACTTGTAGACAGAAGGAAAAGGGATTTTAGCTGAGGATGAAATGCCTTCACAGAGAGACTCAAACGCAGACTCAGACTCAGGAGTAGATAAAGGAAAAAGGGGATTGGAGGCTGGATGAGGGAGGAGGCTGCTTGCAGAAGCAGAGCGTTGGTAGTAAGGGTTAATGGCTGAAGATGCTTCAGCAAGGCAGATGGGTGAGCAGGGATTCAAGTGGTTTGCTGCGCTGGCTGAAGGGATGCAGGCGAAATAGGCAGGCAGAGGAGAGTAATCCTGCAGCACGGCAGAACAGGCTTAGTTTATGCACAAAAAACACTTGAGAAAAAGCACCAAATGCTCAGAACAAGGAGCGGCCTGAAGTGTAGCTACGATGGTTAACTGAACCATCTGCCGATGAGTTGCTGAATGGCCTGGGTCGATATGCTGTTGGAGTTGATGGAAGGCAGGTGTGGACGATGAGCAGCAATCAGGAGCAAGGAGCGCCACGGACATAGACACAGAGAGACAGAGAGAGACAGAGACATAGACACAGACGTATACACAGAGAGACAGAGCCATAGACACAGATATATACACAGCGAGACAGACAGAGACACAGACACAGACATAGACAGAGACACAGACAGACACAGAGAGACAGACACAGAGAGATAGACACAGACACAGAGACACAGAGACAGACAGAGACACAGATATAGACACAAAGAGACAGACGACAGACGAAGACACAGGGGAGGTGAAAACATACAGTGCATTTACACGCATTATGAAACCTGATTATATTCAGGTTAAGGCAATACTCCGGTTTCTCAAACACCTTACACCAGTGACCTTGAAAAAAGTTCTCATACCTAGGGATGGGTATCTTTCGAACATTTCCCTTACCGATACCAATACTGTGACTTCGATACCGGTTTCTGAACAATACTTCTATCGATACTAATTTTATCAAATCCATTTTAACAAAAAGAAATGACAAAATTACACATAGCCCACAAATCTTTCTATTTATTTTTCAGCTCCTGCTATGTGAACCTCATCTCTGTGTAACGTATCATTTTTCATGCCTGCCTCTACGGCTTATGTTAGACAGCCAATCAGGGGCGTTGCACAAAATTCTGGGCCCTGTAGAAAGGCATTTTCTATGGGCCCCTCCCTGCATCCACAGCTATTCATTTTAGAATCTTTTGGGCCCTCCTCACAGTCCCCTTGATGAAATCGGTATCCAGCACCGCTGCAGTGGTTTTTGACCCGTAAATAGAAGAGAGCAGTTGTAAGCAATGGCGCCAAATAACAACAGCAACAACACAAGCTTTACTCCTTTAAACCCACTGAGGACTTCGCCATGGCAAGGACTATCAAGAAGACCCATTTCAGGGCGGATGCTAGGACACATTTCTTAGTTGGTGTGAGTTTGACAAAGGTCAACCGGAAGATGAAGCCTTATTCTGACCAGCTGCCAATTGCAGAGCGCCATCTACTGTACCGGAGGTAGACTTCCTCCCGTCATTCTTCCCATTCTTCCCCACTCATGTATACAGGGAGAACCGTTTTGCATGTAAACACACTGACAGAGAAACACAAGAGAAACCCCCAGGTCACGGCCGGGACCGGGACAGAGGATGGCTCAGATGGTCACCAAAATCAAGATTCAATCCATTTCAAGCAAATCCATCCATTAGTTGGAGAGTTAGGGATATGTTGCTCAAAGACCACGATGTCACACCCTGCAATCTTCTCTGGTGATAATTACACTATACTCAGAGGATAATAATTGCATATTGATTGAACTGTCGTATTAAAGGAACAGGCAGAGGTCTTACCCATGGAGTATTTGGCTCTGGTGCATCTAGTCCTCTTCAGTACCTCATACACCTAAGGATACAACAACAAGGTAAGGTAGGGGTGTAGCGATACATCGATATAACGACTCAATGATCCACGATCCAATATTATTGATGCAAAGTGAAAATATCGATACAGATCATCTGTAAGATGCCCCATATTTTTCTTTTTATTAAAAAGAATAGTTTTTTATTTATTTATTTAAATGTCTGGAAGAGCTCAGTAATAACATTGTCGAACTATATTTTAGTTGCTTTTTTGAGTTGCTATAAATGTGACGTGGGCTTATGATAGTGTCTCATATCATTTGAAGGATCCTGTATTGAATGAAATCGAAATCGTATCGTGACAGACTAAGATATCAGCAAATATCATATCGTTGTCCAAAGAATCAATACATCGTATTGTGATAAAACACCACTATGAGGAGAATGAGCTAAATATGTACTTGTGTAGTAGTACAGGTGAAATTGTTAGAGGGAGAATGAGTTTTGTACAGCATGTGTGTCCTCAGAGAGGCTGGTGATGAGCTCAGAGTTGTATTGATAAGGGCCGAGGCTCCGTTGGGTGCCAAGAACTGCAGTGATTGAGGAGCTCCATCCAGTAATGAGAAATCAATCTCACTACCCATTCATTAGTTAAGTACTGCGAGGTTAGTATGCCAATGGGGGTCTTATTGGAGGAATGCACCGGGGAGCACAGGGTGTCAGGTCTTTGTTGTTACAGTAGATCTACAAAGTATGTAGAAAGGCACATTTGTCTATACTTGAAGAGTAATGTCGGTATTTCTTTAATCTGTATCCCATTTCCCCATGCATTAGTGTGTAAGTCACTAAAAAAAATCTTTGTAATTGGTCCAGTATTAAGCGAGAACACTGTAACCGGCAGCTAAACCGAGCGGCAATGTTATCCTATTGGGCAAATACGCATCATCTGTTTCCGTCCACTAAAAGTGCTGTTTTTGCCGCTGACAGGCTCAGATTATTATTCTAAGTGTCTAACAACATTATGGAAAGGATCCCTACAGAGATAGAACGTTTGTTAAAGAGTGATATCCTCTTTGTTTGACCAGAAACAGCCCCAAAATCACCATCGCCAAACCCACCAGATTCCATGTAAATAAACAGTACTTTTAGTGTGTATAGAGCCAGCATATTTCCACATGTAAATGGGTGAATTAAGGGTTTATTTCAACCAAACCAGAGTGGTGATTGTGGGAACACAAACCAAGACGGCTTTTGACACTTTTATTTTGTTTCTGTCGACTTAGAATGAAGTGTGTTTTACTTTGATAAAATTACGGTTTATTTAAAAGGAGTCTGGTGGGTCTGGCGATATCGGCGCTGTCTCATAGGATCTTACTCTTTAACAAAATGGGCTACCTCTGAAGGGATCCTTTCCATGATGTTGTCAGACACTTAGAATAATAATCTGAGCCTGTCCGTGGTAAAATAGCAGTCTTAGTGGATGTAAATTGAAGGTGCACAATTGTCCATTAACATTACATTGTAGCTTGTTTCGCAGCTGCCGATTGCAAAGGTCTCGCTTAATACTGGACCAATTTCAAAGACTGATGTTCCCATCAGTTTCTTTGACACAAAAACATTGGGAACTAGGGTCCAGGTTGAAAAAAAAACAAATCTACCCTTTAGGGAGGGGACTTTATAACCATAAATGCTACATATCACACACATGCTGCCACTGGGCTGAATTAAACTTCTTATGTAGCTTCCTGAAGCAGCCACCTTCAAACAGGTCATCTACTGAAACCAATACTTACTATTGAGCTCCTGGTCTTGCTGTCAAAGAACTTGTCCCTGTCAGACAGATCGAATCTGGCAACAAAGAACACAACAGGTCCAGTTTTAGTTGCAGATCCAGAGAAAGAGTGGAGACTAATAGAAAACATATTTGACCTTAGAGTAGATATTGGAAAAAAAAAAGAGCGGATAGGGTGGGATAAATAACAATTCACTTTTGCAGAGTTAAGCACTATCGTGCAGGCTAATGTTGTTAATATAATGCTGTCCATCTAGCACACAGTGAACTGAGATTAAAGATTTGATGTAAAAGGACCGCCACAAATAGGATCAAAAGTACAATAACAATGAAGTCACATGAAGTATATTCACACACAAGTACAATGAAATGGAAGCTTGTGTCATTATGTTTTAGTACAGGGTGGAGGCTACCCTACATATAAATACACACCTATACACATACATATAAACAAAAAGATGCAGTGAGAAGGCATGAGAACACTTTACAAATCCTTGCTGGCTCAACCAGCCAAGCCTGTCTCCTGCCAATTATGTTTAGAAGCAGTTAATTATTACTTTTACTGCAATTCAGGATGTACCGTATGATTTATTTTTATTTAAAACTTGATTTAAAACTCGAGGCCCATTGAGGGAAAACCTTATTTTTAGTGGGGCAAGGTAAAAAAAAATGTTTTAAAAAAATTAAGCAGACATCGTGCTTAGCACCGCCCATCGTCATGGGCGGTGCTAAGCACCAGACAGAGCCCCGGTACCGCTGCAAAATAGCCCCAGGAAGGAACTTGTTTTGGTGGAACGTATTTACGTTCAAAAGTTGTTTTAGTCGTGCAACAGAAAACTCAGATTGGACAGATAGTCTAGCTAGCTGTCTGGATTTACCCTGCAGAGATCTGAGGAGCAGTTAACCATAGTCCTCACAAACCTACCGGAGTTTAGAAGGCCAACACAAAGAAAGAGGAAGGTGACGGACATCCGGCCGAAAAAATGGACATGTGGCGGAATTTTGCCTGTCAGTGGCAAAACAGCACTTTTGTGAAGGTAAATACAAGCTGGACAATTGCCCTATTAACTTACATTGTAGCTTGTTTCGCCGCTGCCAACTGCAGCGATCTCGCTTAACACTGGACCAATGTCAAAGATTGTTGTTCCCATCAGTCACTTAGACATAAAAACATGGTAAAATAGGGTCCAGGTTGAAAAAAAACTGTAGTTACCCTTAACTAGTCGTTTTGGTGCCTAAACTTAACTGTCGTCACCGCACGATGCTCACTTTTTCTCGCCTAAACGCCCTAGCTGTATCCCTTCTAGCCACAACCCCTGACTGACTGAATGACAACAATCACTTCCTGCTGTTACACTAATCTGACGTAAAGTTACCTATTTATGTGCAGGAGTTAAAAAACACCAGTCAGACATAGTACATATGAATGCAATTCTTAGAAGGAAAGCACTTGGAAGTGTGTGCACTGAAAGCATTTCATCCAAAGGACTGAGTGGGCAGCTCCTGTCAGTCATACATGTGTTGCTGGTGGTGCTTGTTGGCCTTCACTGAAACAGTCCAGATGGTCCCTGTTCCTCCACTGACAAACAGCTTTAATCTGAAGTTTAAATAATCCTCTATTTAGTCCTGGAGTAGGGTGACCAGACGTCCCCGGTTTCGGTGACCTGTCCCCGGCTGTAGCTATCCCCGGAAATGTCCCCGGTTTTCACTGTGACTGACAGACCCGAAATTGGAATTAAATAGTTGTGCACCCCCATACGATGCTAAAATTACTGTTTATTTACATGGAGTCTGGTGGGTTTAGCGAACCCAATTTCGCGGACTTTTTATGTTTTAAAAAAAGGATCTTACTCTTTAACAGAAAGGTCGACCTCCTTCGAAATACTTTCCATAATGTTGTCAGACACTTTGAATATTAATCTGAGTCTGTCAGTGGCAAAACAAGCACTTTTATGAACGTAAAAACCAGCTGTAGTAGGCCTACAATTGACGTCCTATTAACTTACATTGTAGCTTGTTTTGCCGTTGCCGACTGCAGTGATCTCGTTTAATACTGGACCAATCATATAGTTATCATATTTGCATTCTGCATGAATCTCTGCACACCCATTACTCTGTGAAATATCTCACAAACTTCACTCAACACATGCATCAGTACAACAAGCGGTCCCTGAACTTTATAATGTATTCTCATGTAAACTATTTATGTCAGCACAGATATTTTTTGTAAATTGCTTAGCCAGTGTATCCCACCATAATGGTTATTATATTGCCAGATTCCAGACAATCCCACTTACTTATAAACTTCCCACTTACAAAACTGAATATATATTTCTACTGGTATGCTTCCTAGTAAGATTAATGCAAAAATATGAAGAAAAAAACTATTACTAAACTAAATAAACTAAACCTGTGTGTGCATGGTTAAAATTCTTTAGTGCAAAATAGCTCAGACTGCAGCACAAATACCTGTTTTGGAGGTATTTACACTTCTGAGCTGAAAATGTCCCCGGATTTTGTCTCAGAAATCTGGTCACCTTATCCAGGAGTGACTCGAGTATTCCCTCAGAAAATGACATGATTGAGCTCAAGACTATCCTAGATGTAGAAGCATTAAACACCATGTCTTGACTTTAGATAGACTGTAATCTATATCTAGGCTTTATCTCAGGGAGCCGGCCTGGAGTGCTTTCAAAATTTATGAAGATTAGGTGATGGAAAAGATGTGGAGGGAGATCTCCTGCTAGCTGTTAGTCAGAGCTGTAAATATAGCTGCGCACTGCCCACTCTCTCCTCCATACATCCCAGCAGGGTGATGGTAATGCTAAGACATTCTTCCGCTCAGATCACCGCCTTTGAAAGTTGTTTTACTTGTTGGGACAGAACCGATGAGTCTGTGAAGTCACGACGTCTGTCTGTAGTCAATCCTTTTACTGAGTCTAAATGCTTCCTTTAGCCATTTTCATAATCCTCCAACACAGTGTTGAGAAAATATAAATGACTTTTGTAATTCCAGCGGGAGAGAAAGCTGAAAGATGGGAGCTTCAGCAGAATGCTGCAGGAGAGCGTCACGCTTCAGCCTTCCTGCCATGATGTTTTAGTCCATTCTACACCTCTGTGGTTACCTTTCCGTGCTGTCTGTGTGGGTAAAACTGCAAATTTGCCAGTTATCTAACGTGCTTTTTTGCAAAAGAGTCTCACAATCACAGATATAACTTACATCTATTAGCTGGAGATATGTCTCACCATGATCTCTTGCTTCAGGATTATCTCACTGCACTGGGAGATTATGATGGTAGTTTTGGGGGGATTTTCTTACTTAAATGTGCTGAATTTTGAGTCAGTTGCGACATGGCACCTTGGCAGTGTTGTCACTGATTTTGGCCTTTTCCCCTGAATTCTCTGAGCTTACGAAAAGGCTGCCCTTGTGTATCCTCGCTCATAGCTCCTCAGAGATCCCTCCTCCATCCTCCCTCCTCTGAGCAGGAATAAGGGCTTTGAGACAGCCTTCAGGAAGTGGGCCAGAACATCTTCCGGTTCAGCAGAGGACCGAGGAGATATCAAGTAAGGGAAGTGAGATCCAGTCTATTTCTCGACCACCTGGATAACACTTAACAGATGTTTTAGCTACATGGGGGCAGCAGAACAAGCTATATACACAGAGTTGTTTTGACCTACTGTAATCAGAATAGGCTGTTCAATAGTAATATTGGACTATTGGTCCCTTTTTTGCATATAGAGTATCAAGTAACACTTTAATGAACTGCCAGATTTCTTAAAAGGGGTTCGGCGGGACATTCAGGGTGACAAAGACATTTTCGCAATAAGAGGTGCATCTCGCATCTCTTATGTAATAGCTCCTCTGCTGAACCGGAAGTTGTTCTGGCCCTCCTTCATAAAGGCCATCTCAAAGCTCTTATTCCTGCCCCGAGGACGAGGAGCGAGCATTGAAGGAGGGCTCTATGAGCAATGATCCAGAGAGCAGCCTTCCCGGAAGGCGTGCAGCTGAAAGCAGTTGCTAACTCCGCCCATTCAACTGACGAATTCATGTGTCGATTCAGAGGAAAGGATGTCTCATCCCTCTAAAAACACATTTCCTCGTTTCCTCTTTCTTCCCATGATTTCCTCGCGTCTCTCCCATTCTTCCTCAGTGGGACTGACTGAGACGCAAGAAAGGGAGGCAAGAGGAGGAGCCGTGGATGCAATTTAAGAGAAGTGGGATGCAGCCATTGAAGAGATGTTTTAGCCTGGGGGCAGCGGAACTAGCTATAAACACATGGCTGTTTTGACCTACTGTACTCAGATTTTGCTGTTCAATAGGAATATTGGACTATTCTAGTCGTTCCTTTGTTTCATATAGACTTTGTTAACCAGCTAGTCTCTAACAGTGTCTGTGTGCTGTTGGTGCTGGGCAGGTGGTATACAGTGGGTTTATCAGAGCTTTTGAAGCGGAGGGGTGTGACCTCCTCACGAACGCACAAACCAGACAGAATGAAGAAAAGGAATAAGGAAAAGACCGCTGCCTCTCTAAACAGACATCAAAGCGCAGTGCCGCTCACTGAACCGACATCAGACTGCAGTATCGCCATCCACCTGCAGGGGGCGTGGACAGGCTTTCCAACAGCTTTTACGTGAGCCATAAAACCAAAACAACGAGCTGAAGGAGAATAAAAATCGACATCGATACGAGTGGAGCTGCAGAGTTAAGTGATAATTCTCTATTGGTTCATCACTACATCCAACCCTTTTCCTTTAACTTATGTCATTTGACCCATTAATGACATACAAATATTGATTACTGCAGCTTTAAGTATAGCCCATATTATTAAACTTTTTTTACTGGGTACATAGGTCACGGTATCCAACATGAAATAGATAATAAACCCAATGATCACAGAATTAGCATTAGCATTAGAATAGCTTCACATTAGCTACTTATTAAATGTTTACTGTTTATTTCAGTAACCTGTGGACTGATAGTCCATTTGAATACAAATGTAAAAAATCTGTTTGCCGGTCAGAAAATGTTTTTCAGGGCAACTAAAATACAATTTTCGTGTATCAAAATGTGGCAAAGCTGGATAGATACCCAGGTGATGCTTATTCTGATGACTAAAGTCCAATTTAGATAAAATAAGTGCCTTAATTGGGTTAGGGTCAAATTATATATGTCCATGTAAACATTCTGTCTACAGATTCAGATGTGTAAAATCTCTTTGGCTTGTACGTTATGTGTGCATTACATGGCAAAGCAAAGGTGTAGAAAACTACACAAGTGAGAAAAGTTAGTTTGACTGGCCAGTCTTCACAACTGAAAGCAAAAAGTCAGCAGAGACTTTACTCACAGATGCTGCTTCTCTCTGGAGAAAGGGTGAGAGAGGAATTTGACGCTTTGTGGCCGGTTGAGGTCTACTTTTGGGTGGAGAGGAGCTGTGACTTTGTGAATGAACAGCCGGATCTTCTCCACCAGATTACTGCCTTGTTTCACTTCGTAATTCTGAAGGGGAGGCAAAAGAAATACATGTATCTTGAAATTTATAATAATGTATACTTTATTAATCTCGCAAGGGAAATTACAATGTTTTCACTATGTTGTTAGAACACACATTACACACAATGCCTGAAATACACACAGATGTTCAGTACCTATACATGCACTAATTGAGAGATGTCAGAGTGAGGGGGCTGCAGCTGTCGATGGACAGCCGCCCTGAGCAGTTGGGGGTTCGGTGCCTTACTCAGGAGCACCTTGGCAGGAGGTGAACTGGCACCTCTCCAGCTACCAGTCCACCACCGTACTTTGGTACGTACGGGGACATGAAACAGCTACACTCCGGTTCCCAGCCCAACTCCCTACAGACTGAGCTACTGCATGTTGTTCCTCTGCATCCTATATTTAAACAGGTGGTCTCATTGACATCAGCATGTCTGTGATCTGACATAACTACTGTATTTAGATGTGATCCGAGAGCAAAGGTAATTTGGCAGTTTTTCTAGATCTATAAGGCTGAGAGCCCTGAAGGGTTTGGATGTGGGCAGTAGGCAGGATCTGACTAGTGGAGTCTGCTTTGTCAGCATTTTAAAAAAAAAAAGCTTTTGCTTGAGAGTTATTTGAAAAGCATCGAAAGCATTTAGCGAATATATATGTTTATGTATACAGTAAACAAAAGAGGACCCAAGCTAGACCCTTCTGGGACACCTTCACTAACCTTAAAAGCACTTTACTTAGAACCAGTAAGCTTGCTTAAAATCTACCTGAAAACGGCCTTAAAACCATTTAATGTCTTGTCAATCTAGTCCTAAAAAGGACAGTGTGCAAGGTCTAAATCCTGACTGCTGAGGATGAATTATTATGTAGTCAAACTTGTGTTTTGTGCCAATACCCAATACCTCTGATTTTGAAAATTAACTATAAGGTAGACTGCAGTGAGGTTTTTGTAGCACAGTCTCCCCTTGTAAATACGACGAAATTGTGCAGCGTGGCACTTAACACATGTCCGATGGTTATTCATGCATTATTCATTACTATTGGATTTCTATCAAATTCTCATTACAAGGCTCGTGAGAACTGTAACCACAAATTGGCCCCACTGTGGTGTTATAATGCTACATGAATGCAAAGACAAAGGAACAGGAAACATTCATCTTCATACTTGTCCCCACTTAGCAATGCAGCGCTGAGAGCCAGTCCAATCAGTCTCAGGACAAGAAAAAGCTACGGTAAATATGCATTTGACAAATGGACAATTTACTGGCGGGTAGAATACCTTCTTTGTTGGCATCTTGAGCTTCATAAACTCAGCCTCCCGACACAGAACGTTCCAAGGAGCATGGACCTTCATGAAGCCGATTCCAGGGATATTAGTCTGAAATACATTATACGTTACACATTCTCTATGTACTCACTGCAGAAACATGGGACAATTCATGACTTTTTCAAAATGATGATCTAAAAACTTATTTGGTTGACATAAGGGAGCAGCAGGCAGAAAAGCATGTTGCTCTTCTATGAGATGCACTGTTTAGCAGAGCCAGGAAAATCTTCTGCATCCATTTCAGCACAAACACACGTCTTTATTGCTGCATATGGGATTGTCTCTGCAGCCTCTGCTGTTATGTAAAACCACTCACACACTGCCAGACTCACTTCACACTCTCCGGCTTGGCACACTGACCTGTCTGGATACAGAAATACATAACCAATTCAAGCTAGCTGACAAACTGTAAGCTATATCACAGAGATGTACCAGATTTACTTCAATATCAAATTCAAATGTTTGTTTTTTTCTGTATACTGATCCTAAGCAAGTATAGTTTCAGCACCATATTGAAAAAACAACACCCAACCCTACTGGTAATAGAAATAACAGTCGGTGTAGGTGCATGTCATCTTATTTTTAAAATGTCTTTCTTCAATGATTAGTCATTAGTTGGGCTGGGTTGTTATTACCAACTTGCTCTCACACCCAACTTGTCAAATACTGAAGCTTGGTCAGATAGCAGCGCAAAAATCACCCTTTAGCGTCTGTATGGAACGCACCGGGCAGAGCAGCAGCTCAACCGCGGAGCTGTTAGATGACGTAGTAAAAGAGCGACAATGGTAGGGATCGACCAATACTGGTTTTTCAAGGCCAATACCGGTACAGATTATTAGTAGTTAATGAAACCGATTACCAATATTTGGAACAGATATACATGCATATACAGTGAAAATGAAAATCTTTAAGTCAAAATTAAGATTTTGGAATGTTACAAACTCGAACACAAAACTTTGTTTAAATGCTTAAAGCAATGATTTAAAGCAACACTATGTAACTTTTAGCACGAGCTGTGGTTCCAATGAGACAACCTGTAGAGGGACCGACGCGGGAAAAGTTATATAGTGTTGCTTTAATACATTATAAACGTTGATTTAATAAGTTAGAAATGTTAATGTAACATGATACACAGTAAAAGATAGTCAAGATGGTGTTGTGGGCGGGACATTAAGTCAGACTCAGTAAATGAACACGCCAAGCTGTAATGATACGTATACGAAAATAATAATTGTACTCCATAGGCTTCCATAGTAGAGTGTCTTCAAAGTTTGCCCACACATTTTAAGTCATTTAGAGTGACATCATAGGACACCGTGAGTTGCTAAAAGCCTTTTTCAGAATTTATTAAAATCAAGTTATGTCATAGGTTTGCTCATTCAGTTTTTAATGGTGATTAACTGTGTGTACAGTCAATTTATCTCCATTTGACTTTTCTTCAATAAACAGACTAAGAAATGACAAAATGCTCTGGTTCTCTATTACTGTAATGAAAACAAATCTCCCTGTGTTCATGGGTCCACTCAAGTAGCACATACACACCAGTGACACAAGTGCTGAAAGGAATGTAGCCTAACCAACATCCACGTTTAGATGAGATAAGATATGAAAAACAAACGTCACAGTAATGCTCTGCAGTACGTTCAAAGATGGATTGACTAAAATGAAATTGATCTGAGTGTCAACAGATCCAATTTAGACCCGTCAGTTCTAAAATCTAAACCTATTTGATACCTTGAAACCTATTTAACATTGATGATAATGTTTACTTTATTACTGTCAATTGTTCAAATGAAAACATCCACTCAGGAGGTTATTAAACAGATCAACTTAATTGCCTAAATTGTTCCTTTCATTTACAGCTCAAAAGGCAACAATATAGAATAACCTGCCTCATTCACTTTTATTTGAATGCCAATAAAACTGACCCATTTCATATGCACTCAAATCATATCCAAATACCTCACACACATTCAAATTCCCAGGACATCCACTCGGTCCTGTCAGGTTCTCCACTATCAGTCACATGAATCTGCCTTGCGAGCTACTGGATGTTATACCTGCTTTCTCTTAACCATTCTTTCCCTTTCTGTATGTTAACTATGAGCATAAATACCACAAAACAACTTTCAAAATGTAAATGATACAAATAATTGCTTGCTAAATCCCTCCCCAAACAAAGGATCATAGCTTAGCAACCATAACTAGGCACAGGGAGTCTGTCGAGCTTTTGTGTTATCCACCCAAAATGGTGTGCATGGGGCTGTGTTAACAGTGGTACTCAACATTTAAAGAGTTTGTAAAGTGGTCTGTCTTGATTAGCTAAAAAGGTCAACATTTCAACCAAAAACACACAAACTCTAACATAAGCGGCAAACATTAGCATTAGGGCTGCAGATATCGATTATTCCATCGATTAATCGGATAAGAAATACTTTTGTTTTATTGAAGAGCAATAATAAACAATAGTTTGGTTACATTTTCGGAAAAAGCAACATTTTTGTTGCCTACATCGCTTACAATATCATCTCTCAAAAAACTCAACATATGAAGTGCATTTAAGTGCCATATTACATTGTAACATTTTTAAAGAAAACATTTTCTGAAATGACATCAACCTCACACTAAGGCCTACATTAAACATACATAAACATGACCTTAAGTTGTGCAACTTAACTTTCAGAATTACAAGTTTCATCCTGAGACTGATCTGTATATAGGCCTATATGTAAATATATGTATATGTAAATATTAATTATACTCAATCTATTTTAACTTATATATAATATATAAATTAAAATAGACTGAGCTCTGTTACACTTATGCTAGTAGATTTCTCCGTGAAGCGAGAGAGTGAGAGAAAATGGTGCGCAACAATCAGCTGTTTCTCCGAAGGGATAGTCAACAAGTCGGCTCTTTACATCAAATTGTGGTCACTGCTACGTATTTTCTTGTCTTTGTTTTTGGTAGTTGTTGTGTTTGGCGTAGTTTCATCGTCCATACAACTCCGTGATTTACTTTTGTCGGGTCCGCTTCGTGGAATGGATGAGAAATGTTTTCTGTTGAGATGCTGAAGCATTGACGTCGTGCTATTATTGTGGTAAGCTAGTTTGGTTTTTCAGTAGACACACTGTACAGAGTTCTCGTTTTAACTACGTTTGAACCGATTCCAAACTTTGGACACTTTCTGTCGTTTTCTCCAGCCTGTCTCTTCTCTTAGCCCACCACTATTTACGCTCTGGCATGTGCCCATTGACATCATGCATCGCGTTTCATGTTACGAAAGCAAGCGTTTCAGGCATGTTTTTTCACTTGCATGTCTCATGCAACAGATCAAACTGTCTCAGGCCCCCAGGAAGTGTGCTAGGCTTTGAAGCAAACTGAACACAGCGGCCGGAAAAAGTGGAATTGAAACTCCCGGCCTGTCACGTGATGCCCTCTGGCACAAAAATACTTTTTCCCATAGACCAACCCGTTCTCACTCCGAACTCGTAAAATACGGACGTTTGGACAGTGGCTGTCAGCGTCTGAAGAGAGGCAAAAAGCGCCCTTCAGCGTGTTTGTAGAACGCACCAGGGAGAGCAGCAGCTACACAGGGTTTGAAGATGACGTAGCACTAAGAGCGACTACGGTAGCGAGTAGTATGAAAGCCCGAAAATCCGCATAGGGAGGTTGGTTGGGGTGGTGGATGGATCAAACAACACAGGACTTTCACCCAGGAGACCGGGGATCGTGTCCCACGTGTCACGTTTCCTAAACCCAACCACTTTCTTCTCCAACTAAACCCAACCGTCCATTATTCTTTTCCTAAACCCAACCCTCCGTTCTTGTTTTCCTAAACCCAACCGTCTCGTTCTTCCCGCGCGTCATGGAAACGTAAGCCCACCCACAACCTTTTCCTTAACCTAATTGTGTCAAAAGCGACGCCAATAGTTGCGACTAAATTGGATCCATTTGTCCAATAACGTTTGGAAAGTCTGGAGGATCCAGACGATTAAATAATTTAATTCCTGTTAAAGTTAGTGGAGCTCTAAACCGGAAGTAGCCAATAGTAGACAACTCTGGTCAGATCACCAACATCTGTCTGCCCTACTGGTAAAGACTGATAGCAAAAATTTGCGGACTAGACAGCACCAGAATAGACATTGGCTTCAGTGACGCATAAGCGCTGTCGGCACGCACACGTCTATGGCGCTTTACAATAAAATACTAGGAACTACTTGCTCCACACTGAAAAACAAGAACAGTTTTGCTTCTCCATTTCTATGTCTTAGACATGGATTATCATGTGGTAAGGGCTCACAGGCTGACTTGCAGCTTTAGCGCCATCTTTAAGCAAGAAACCATTGTTTTAAAAAAAGGACTAAAACTTCTAGTAATACATTTGCCACCGTTATCATAGTAAGCTGCATAGCTGCAGCGCTACAATGGAAAGCTTGAAAGGCGTAGCGACAATACCTAAAAGGTAAATCGTCAATACCACATCACATTCAGCTCTCACCCTTTCGTCCATTTCCAGCTCCAGCCCCGTCTCCAGGATGTTTTCCTCAAACTCCTCCCGCCTAAAGCGCTTGTCATCCTCATGATAGTCAGTCCGTTGCTCCTGGGCGGCGATCTCCGGGTCTTCCTTTGGCTGCGCCTCGGCGCGTCGGCTTCTAATGTTCAGGCTGCGCCAAAGCCGTTGGATGAAGTTGTTGTCGCCAAACCTGGAGGACTGGCGCCGGATGCTGTTGGGCTTCTGGATCTGGTATGTGAGCACGTAGTCCACCCGCCGCTGCCCATCAGAGAAGTAAGGGCCTTGCCGTGGATACAGAGGTGAGCCATCATCCGCATAACGATTTTTCATTGGCTAGAAGCAAGAAACAAAGAGACAAAATATCATAGATTACTGTATATGTATAGAAATATTCCTTACTTCTTAAAAAAATAAGCAGGGGTGGAGTAAGTACTCGGATCATTTACTCAAGTAAAAGAAGTAATACCACAGCATAGAAATATTTTGGCACAATTAAAAGTCCTGCATTCAAACCTTTTCTCAAGTACAAAAAGTATTAGCATCAAAACATACTTAAAGTACCAAAAGTAAAAGTACTCATTATGCAGAATGGCGCATTTCCAAATAATGTATGTCATATTATTGGATCATAATCCATAATTTGATAGATTAACATACATATGGTTTTAATGTTCCCGCTGGTAGGGCTAATTGATTTATCTATTAATATTATATCATCTCTCATTTGTTGATATTTTCTATTCATAATTTGAATCTGTAAAGTAACTAATAACTCAATTTATCAAATAAATACAAAATACTACAAGCTCAACGATCTCTGCAGTACTTTTATATATGTGGTGAGATGTTAGCCTAGGACCCATTGATTTGCTCTGGCAGATACAAACTCACATTTACAATTTGGTTAGGCAATGTCAGGCTAATGAAAGGACTCACTTTTATTCAGATTTTGCAGATAAGGACTTCTCTGTCACATGCAAGATCGATAGAGAGATAGAAAACAGATGGTGATTGTAACAGGAATATTTGCTTTTCATTCTCTGCAGTATATTTACCTTCTGGTTCACTTATGCACTCCTGGGCACCATACACTTTCACACTGCAACATAACACCACTTACTGTCCCCAGAGATATTCAGTGGAAGGGCCAGTAGAGATATCATAGTGCCCATCATACACAACATACAACAAACATGTGCTTCTCCAGCTGAACCATGTAGTTGGCTATCTCGAATGAAATCATGAAATATTAAACTTAGCCAGTAGTGTCTACAAAGTGATATGCATCTTGTGCTGTCTATTTATGTTTTGCAATCCCCAACTGAATTAAATGAAAGGTCTTGTTGTGCTCAAATCGCTGTCGATTATAAAGCCCTATACTGTATGTGTTAGTATCTCTGCACAAATGTCACTTCATACATTTTGACTAAGAAAAAAAACCATACTGTAAGCCAGGTAGTTGAAGATTTTAATTTGTAGTATACCCATATGCCCTTAACCTGCTGTGTGTGCAACACTAATTTATCTTAATCCTCTGTGCCGTAGAGCTCCATTGCTGTCTATAAACGATAAGGAACACATCAATGAGGCCTTAATTACAATGAACTAGAGGCGTTGAAATTAATTATTGCATCAATGCATCGCGATCCGGACAAGGATGATTCTGCATCGATGCAGTGACAGACCATAATCGATAATTGCCTACTGATGTTACTTTACTACTACTTGCTACTTTTATTGTTTTTGCCTTTTGTTTGTTGTCTGCTGTGTTCAGACTCCGCTACATTCAGAAAGTGTCTTTTTTAAGAGTAGATACAATAAAAAGGGGAGTTCATATATATCTGACTTCTTGAATATGTCGATGAAAACCATGTGTAGCACAATATAATATATATAATATTAAGGAGAGGATGCATCGGGATGCACCGCAAAATCAAATTGATTCAAATCGTTGACAGGATAATCGTAATCGAATCGTGAGACCAGTGAAGATTCACACCCCTACAATGAACACAGACCCTGTAGTTTGTTTTGACTCAATCCCACGTACACTGTCCTGCTGCCCCAAATACACACTACATCACCAAATGTGTGTTAATCTGCCGCTGAAAATAGTTCCCTATAGATGAACTCAGGCAAATCACAAAACAACCACCAACTGAAACACAAATCAAAATTCAGGGAATATGGCTTGATTGGGCAAACCCAGAAAAAGCACGACCAGACAGGCCTTAACCTGGAACCAAAAGGGAAAAAAATGCCAAGGAAACAAGATCATCCCATAGACTGTATATAAAGATGTCTCCACTTCCTCCCATTGTACAAAAGTCAAGCCAAAATATCCCGTGTACAGGCGCTGCCATCTTGTCATTTTGGAGCCAGAGTGTGCGTAGTAGTGATCAGGCGGTGGAGCCGGGATAACAAAGTCCCGCCCTCACACCCGCCAGACCAATCACGAGTCTCCATCCCAGCTGTCAATCATGACGTTTTCAAAGCATCAAATTAATAAAATTAAAAACTAAAAAATATAAACTAATCAAAACTGATCTGATCTCATGTGATTCTAAAGAACTAAAAAACTCTGTCTGACCTTTTCCAGTCATAACCGCCTGATTAGAACTGAAGTGTACTATCCTGCATGATAACTAAACTCCAGGGTATTTGTACTTGTAACCCTGTGTGTGTGTGTGTGTGTGTGTGTGTGTGTGTGCGTGCGTGCGTGCCTGAGTGCACTGGCTGAGATTATAGCAACACACTTTCTGCAGGCCATCTGACAGAACCACAACGCACACTCAGATCCTTCCACTGACCCCCGGCAAGTTGACATAAGTACAAAAGGCTAGCTGTTTATCACATTGTATAAACTAACAGATAAATCTTTGTTTTGATTACATTACATGAGAATGTATGATGCCTGGGTGGAAATGGTGTCACTGTGGACGGGAAAATAGAACACAGACATTAAAATAGAGTATAAACAACTGCGGGCTTGTACAAACACTTAAATCTAAAAATAAAATGTGCTACAGATCGTTTTCCATATAATTTCGTGTTTAAACAAAATTAGCGAGAAAATAGAAAATAGACATTAAAATAGAGGATAAACAACGGGCTTGTACAAACACTTAAATCTAAAAAGAAAATATGTGCTACAGATCGTCTTCCATATAATTTCCTGTTTCAAAAATTAGCTTCCAGCCATGCTAGCAGCTCCATTGTAAAGTAAATCAAATTAAAAGATAGATACAAGTTGAGGTCTAAGGTTTATTTTTTTAAGCAGTTATGAGAAAGTAAATATAGAAATAGAGATGATGTTTTGGAGGACATGTTTGCCAGGTTCTTTATCTTATTTTAGCATGTTAGCATGCTATGATTTGCTGACGTGCTAGTTTGCACTCAAACTAAATTTGAATTTGGTCATGAACCAAAGTGTTGGACAAAATAATGTGTTTAACTGATGATGGCTTTAATGGAAAGTTAAGGAATTATAATAATTCATGCTAGTCAGTCAGGGGATCACCACAGTCAGTAGGACACATCGTCCAGGGGATATCCACCCCAGAGTTCATCTTTTGAATGCAACAGGAGTGCAGAACCAATAGGGGACCACAGCTCATTGTTGCACCTAGTCTGGCTAGTCCACACAGCATTCTGGGATGGGAGAAAAACGTGCTCTGGTTTATTGACATTTTTTTAAACCAATCACAATCGTCTTGGGGTGGGCACTAGGCAGTGCCTCTACAAAATAGCCTCGGAAAGGAACTTGTTTTGGTGGAACGTGTGTACGTTCAAAAGTTGTTTCAGTCGTGCAACAGAAAACTCCGATTGGACAGATAGTCTAGCTAGCTGTCTGGATTTACCCTGCAGAGATCTGAGGAGCAGTTAACCACAGTCCTCAGAAATCCACAAGAGTTTAGAATGCGTGTGTGTGTTCTTGTGTGATAACAAGTATCATGTGTTGTTGGTGCATGTGAATGTGTGTGTATATTATATATTACTGTATATAGCCCCCTGTCTCATCCCCACCACACACACTTACTGTATATAGCACCCTGTCTCATCCCCACCACACACACACACACACACACACACACACCCACACACACACACACACCCCTTCAGTTCTCTCTCAACAGGAAGTAGTCATCGCTGCGAGGGTCAGAGGTGGCTTCTCAGAGGGCACATGAGGATGTGGTGGTGTATGCATCACTCACCAATAGGAACTCTTTTCTCACTAAGCCGCCGGGAAATGAGGTTCTCCTCTCCTCTGGGCTTCCACATGCACACAGCCACCCACACAAACACACATTTCTGAGCGATAATAAGCTCAAGGCTAAGACAACCCAGCAGGTTTTTAAGTCAATAATATTTTTCACAGCAGCAGTAAGCTGTATGTAGCAGCTGGAACACATTTGTGCACGCTGAAGGCTTCAAATCACAATTTTACCGGCAGTAACCTGAAGGGCCACACCGCCAATATTAAATCTGGCATACTTCTTCCAAGCCCAGACAGACAGGAGGACAACGGTAACTTAAAGGGTCGGTTCACCCAAATTACAAAATAACACATTTTCTCACTTACTGTACATCTAGATAGTTTTGGTTTAATTTGTCCACGTTTTAAGATATCTGTACACTACAACACAATGGAGGTGAATGGAATTTCATTTGTGGAGCTCGCAACATTTTAAAAATAATCATTTTTTAAAAAAATGGAAAAGCTACATGCCTGCCCGTAAACAACTTGTATCTCTGAATATTTCTCATAGCGACTGTTTATTACATAGAAAGTATTTCCAAAGAATAAATACCACAAGAGGTAAGTGAGAAACCAACCCTTTAAAATACTTCTTCCCACTAGAGGAAAAGAGGAAGCGGCATTCATTATGGATTACATTTGGGACCAAAACTTCCCCTAAGCCTTATTCCTACCACATGATTAGTGCCTTGCACCAGTGACACATATTACAATAAATTCTGCTGCTTTCGTGTTTGGACCAATTCAGGACAGAATTATAGTCCCACTTATAACATGTGTTGTGCTGTCATCCCAAGATCATGATTTATTATTCTCTTTTTTTTTTTTTAAACAGTTTGTTATGGTTACAGCTGATTGAGCTGAGTTATTGTATTTTCCCAAGACACCAATTTATGTATTTGTCATGCTCATATTTAAATCGGTAAAGATCTTTTGTAAATGTTGCGCACGTGTCGTCAAGTTGGTAAAGATGTCTCTTCATTTGCATGTGTTGTGTCTATTTGCATGTGTTTTCTTAGTTTGCAGTGTGTTGATGACTTTATACTGATCATGCTGTTGCTTTTACCTTGTAAAGTACCTTTGAGTACCTTTATTTTATTTATTTATTTTTTTATTTCTGACAGTACAGCTTAGAGACTTGAAAGGGGAGAGAGAGGGGGAATGACATGCAGCAAAGGGCCGCAGGTCGGAGTTGAACCCGTGGCTGCTGGACCGAGGACGGAGCGTCTTTATATGAGCGCGTGCTCTGCAGGTAAGCTACTCAGGCCCCCAGCCTTTGAGTACCTTTTTAAAGCGCTATATAAAATAAATGTATTATTATTATTATTATTATTATTATTATTATATACACCTGCCGCTTGTGCCGGGTTAAATCACCGTCACACACCACGCCCCCTCATGTGTCATATCAGTTCTGACCCTTATAAAAACTAACCATACTCTTCCTGAAAGTCCTCTCGTAACAACTTGCACTGTGAGGTTTAATGAACACTGTCTAGATGGGTTTCATTTCCCAGACCTTTGTTCTCCAGTATTAATGATCTCTCTTGTGTTGCTTGTAATGACAGTGAAAATGCTGTCTGATTAAAGGAAGGTGCTGAGCTGGAGGAATAGCCTTCAGCTCAAGTGGCACTTTAAGTGCTGCTCTCTTCACAGTCTGTTCACGGCTGCTCAAACTCAATAGAAAAAGAGCTCCTTTTCATTTTAATATTTTGTAAAACAAATCACTTCCTGTTGCCACTGACACTGGCTGATTATAAAAGCACATGCAAAAGCTTTAGAGTTGGCCTGATCACTGCTGTGTTATCCAGAGCATATTTACAAATGCCACTGTGTAACTCCTGGGAAACTTATATCATTCTGTCTCTCCTCTCATTGAGTACATTTACATGCCCAACAATATTCTACTATTATTCCCAATATGACAATATTCCGAATTTGATACAGGTTATGTTAACAGCATATTCGGTTTGGATATTCCGAATAAGACCTTTTTCCGAATGTAGCATTTTCCGATTAAGACATGTTTGATATGCTGGTGTTATTCGGGTTTTAGAAGCATTCTTTGGACATGTATACAGCGCATTGGGAATATGTGTCTCAATCTGGGTTTCTACTAGCCTGGTTGACACCAGACCCTTCTCAGTTGTAACTGAGAGTGGGTCTAGGGAAGGTTCATTCACAGCCCATTTCCAAAGGGTCTGCTGCGCTATCGTCACGGTTGTGATTGGTGCCTCGATTTGGAAAAAATTGGAAATGGGCTTGAATGGGCTCTTGGCCAAACGGACTTGCAGAGCAAATCTCAAATTTGCCAGAAGTTTGTCAGAGTTTTCCCAGGCTAGGTTTCTACTGCAGTCTGTGACAGGCCTCTTGACTGTTTACGGCTTGTGGTCAGCTCTGTGCGTTCCTATGGTTGTTGTACACAAACCAACCAGCCAACAGTTTGCAGGGCTGCGATAGAGATGCATGACCAAGAAGAAAAGAAGGAGCAACTTTTGGACATTATGAAAGACTTGGATATCAACAGGTTTTAAAAAAAAATAACCAAACATTGCAACGCCGACCTTTTCTAGAAGCTGGTTGAAGGAATGAAAGAGGGAAGCTGTGTTCGCACGGTCCAACAAGTCCACCACCGCTGGTAAAAAAAAAAAAAAAACATGTAAACAGGAATATTAGTGGACTATTAACTTTCATTAGCCATGTAAACAGCTGAGTCGGAATATCGTCTTTGTCGGAATAAGGGCAAAAACCGGAATATTATGTGCATGTAAACATAGTCATTAGCTGTGTTCAAAACTGTTCCCTGTCACGGAAATAGTGCACTATGTAGTGTGTTTGCCATCTTGTAGTGGTGTTCGAATTCTCCGCAGTAAATTTCATTCACTACACTGTATAGTCTACTATAAAATACGCACAATGCGCTGCTATTTTGAGTGTACATAAGATGTACCCTACATTTTACTCCCGTATACCACAATGCAACGCAACCGTGTTTTCCCGGAGGAGAAGAAGAAGCAGAAGTCACCGCGAAAACTGAAAAGGAAAAATGAAGCGGACTTTCGTTTCTAAACAGCGTAAATGTAACATGCAACATGCGACATATATGCACCCTTTTACTTTCCTCCTGGGTGCTGGGTTTGTTTCAGGGACGTATTAGAAGTATTTTAGTTTTGGTTTGTTTACATGATGCTAGGCGCATCCGCCTCCATCACACAAATAACGGGCGCATCTCCTGACGTAAGTCACACAACGATGTGTTTTCAGTGAGTGTCCGAAATCTTGTTTGGTTGTTCCCTATATAGTTCACTATTTAATAAACACTATATAGGAATATATAGGAGTGAATGCCGGAGCGGTTTCGAACAGAGCTATGGTCACTCTCTCCTGTCCTCCAGGAACCTCGCTCCTGCCTATTCTCCCACCTGACCGGCTCTACCCATTCACTCACCTGCTTCCCATTTCACCTGCTCTTTGCCAGATTGTGTTTTGCGTTGCATTTGCATTTCAGTGTTGGTCCTCGTTATCCTGACTCTGATTACTGCACCCAGTTTTGACTTCTCAGTTTCCTGCCTGGCTAGTTTGCCTACCTCACTCTCTCTAGTTATTGACCCCTGTCTGTTTTGGAATCAATCTTTTCTATTTTTGGACTTACCTTTGTGTGTTTTGAGTCATGCTTGTGTGTTCCTAGCTTTTCAGGTGCACATGCAGAACTCAACTGTAGGTATGCACCGAATCGACGTAATGATCAATCCCATTGATTACGGGAAGGTGTTTAAGTAGGTGGACCGATTTTTACAGTTAAAATAAAATAAAATGAAAAATACACTTCTGTGGACGTTGTTTACTTCATTAACGTGTTTACTGTGTAAATGGACTGAGGATGGGAGTAGGATTCGGTATTCGGCCAAACCCAAAAATCTGGATTTGGTGCATCCCTACTCAACTGTGCACAATATACCTCAGCCACAGAGCATCAATGAGGTGGAATTTCTAAAAACACCATGTATTGGTAAGATAAGACAAGGGGGTAAACTTAGGTAAGATGAGGTCACTCCTAGAGCACAGGTGAGGGGACGAGAAGATCTATTCGGCCATACTCCATCATTAAACCTGTCCTGTGTTCAAGTATGATTTTATGTCTCTAGAGACTGAGAGGGTCCAAACTGCTACATGATAAGGGAATGTAGTGTTCCGAATCCGTATCCCTTCTAAGGTACTGTATGCGGAAACAAGGTCAGGGCCCTCACACACATCTTAGCCTATTTTCCAGAGAGAGATAGACTGAACTTGCAGAACAACAGGATTAGGGCGAGCGTCTATGTTTGTGGTGCCTATCCTATGGCGCCATTAATATCTTTGCATGACATGAAAATGAGGACTGTAGAAGGAAATTTTATTTTCATCAATCAGTATGCAAAAAAACAACTTTAAAGGAAATGTGAATTTTCAGTGTGTAGTGTCAAACTGTGGAATTCCTTGGATAATTACTTAAAGGGTAATATCAATATCTTTCAGTTCAAGAAAATGTATATGAAAAGAAAAATTAGACAATTTGAAGTTGCCAGATTATTATTTTTTAAAATTGGGTTATGGTGAGTTACTCTATAGGGCTTTTGATTTTTGATTTTTTTTTTACTTGCTCTTCTCTCTAAAATGGACTGTTAATTGCCCAACAGTGTTATCTATTTCTGCTCGTTTTATCATAAGGGGCTGGTAAAATAAGATTTTTTTGTCTTCATCCAGCTCCTTTCCAATCATGGATATGTAAATGTAATATCGCAAATAATTTATGGTTGGATTAAAAAATGTGTCTGTTTCGATGAGCAGAATAAAAAAAGGGTAAGTGTGAAGATGGCTCTTTGGAAATAGACAGACCCTTCAGAACTGGGATGGCACTACACAATAATAGATTGTGGTTAACTGTACGGTTAAATCCTAAATCTCCTCAATCAAAGTTCATTACATGCTTCTGTGTAAGTCACCAAAGTCTCCTGAACCTTCTTCCTGATGTGAATATGAGTCGAGCTGCTACACTCGTTTCCAGCGCCAACTGTGTCAGAGGTAACAGGTAGAGTCTGTTTTGGCCTACCTGTGTGTGCTCCTAAACTTTTATCAGTCCTCATAACACAACAAAGCTCTTGTCAAGGGTGAACAACACTAATTCAATAGACTTAAAAAGGTACACTGTGTAGGAATTTCAATTCAAGCGAATTGTGCTCTCTAGCGCCTCGCTTTTTCAATTGCGTGTTGCCGTTACCGTTATGTACCAAGAAGCTATGACAACATGTCTTCCAAGTCTTCGCTTTTTTGGCGACGAGGAATCCTTCTCCTGCGGCTCGTCATAAGTATGATCCTCCGTTATGAACTAAAGTGCACTGCAGGCTTTCAAATTTGCCGGGGCGGTGACAAGCGCCTCTCACTGATCTCCTTCTCCGTTTCAGCTGGTCTCAGTCACGTGACGCTGGCTCTCAACGAAAACGCGTTGTGGATTAGCTAGACAGGTAGGCTAGTGCTTTATGTCCCTCTCAGCGATTATAGTTTTTCAAAATGGCGGAACGACATGGAAGCCTCCTTGGACTTGCCCGTCCGATGTAAATACTGACTAATAAAATACTTAAAACACTACACAGTGTACCTTTAAAGATACATTTGCTATCAAATGAAGTTTTCTAAAAGGAAATCATCATTTTATTGTTTGCCACATTGCTGTGTAAGCAGGTACACAGCAATGTGGCAAACAATACACACACAGGTGTGTAAATGTTGCTTTAGCACACTGACTGTGGTTACAGTATGTATCAACAAGATTTTAATGAATACTTTTCCCTCACTGACACTAGGTTTAAATTAAAATGTGCCCTAACAGCACCCCTTGGATCCTAACTACTTATTACAGGACTACCAGTCCAAGCAGGGAAATTCATTTATTTCTCATGATAGGAGCATCATCACTTTTCTACACACAGGACCCAAGTATATATAGAACCTTCATGGACTGCTAATACTATAAGAAGCTACATGTAGGGGCCCTGACACACCAACCCGACAGTCAGCCATTGGACAGTCTGGCAAGGTCGGTGACTCAAGTCTGTTCCGTGTGTTCCGTGCCGTTGTCCGTCCGAGGAGCTGTCCGCCTTCATTTTGGCCGACCCGACATGTTCAGTCGGAGACAGGGCAGTCGGGACTCACCCGTAAATGGCGAGCGGATGAGCCTCTCAAAAGCTGACGAAAATCTTTTAAAGTGATGACCTTTGTCGATCTGAAATGAAGACAGATTCCGCAACTGCACGGCCTATTTCTCCCTTAAAATGTTTTCAGAAACACGTTTCGGTGAACTATTTTAGTACAATATGAGATCGTATTCTGAACAAGCCGCCATGACAGTCTGGCTGTGAATTTCTGGAGAAAAAAGACCCACGTGACACGTTCGTCCAATCAGCTTCCGGTTTTCATTTTCTGGGAAACAATACAGAGAAGCGCCGCCTGCTGCTATGGAGATGTATTACGTTTCGCGCATGCGCAGAGCGTACGCTCAAATCGGCATCGCCTCAGTGTGTTTTGAGCCATTTCTTTGGACCTCAGGGACCCGACTGATCAGTCCGACGGTCGGCCGTCTGGTTGGTGTGTAGCTCTAAGGCATGTTATAAACTGTATGCAGGATTTTCCCAGGGTTTTTGAAGCACTTAGCCAGATTCTGGCGGTGGGGTCAGGTTGTACATGAACAAGAGATCCGTTTCTCTTCAGTGGCAGAGCGTCACTAGATATGTACAGCTTATAAACAGTTATGTTAACCGCAATGTAACAGATAAACATTTGTACTGAGACTTACAAACACACAGCAGCAGAGTGTCTCGTAGGAGAGATGCTAGCACGTCTACAACACAGGTACCCACATAGAAACGCTCTGAAAGGGGCATAAATGTGCTTGTACTGACTGTCAGAGCGGCCGACAGCGGGCCCCTATCCATCCATATAGTGATACTTACAGTCAGTATCCCCGCCCCCCCCCCGTTCCCAAGACATCTGGATCGTCACACATACGTATCCACAAGGAACCGCCACGCATTGCCCAACCCCCCAAATGCATTATTCCACCTTGTGTAATTTGTGAAATCTTAAAACACCCTGACCTTATAGATTCTAAAGTATTCAAACATCTAATATACAGTATAATCCCTCATCACTGGGTGCTAGATAAGACTCTTAGACATCAATCTGCACTAAGTGCAACTTGCACAATAGGTATATCTACATCTTTATCATTACTAGTTAAGCAGTTGTACATTTTGTATTCCCAACTTGAATATATTTTAAATATTTAAATATTTGTTCTTGTATTCTATCCTATTATTATTTCATGTATATTGTATGTATGTATATTGTATCCTATTATTTCATGTATATTGTATCCTAGTATCTCATGTATATTCTGTGCTGTGTGACTGATATTTTGCTGCTGTAACACTGTTATTTCCTATTTTTGGGATCAATATCTATCTATCTATCTATCTATCTATCTATCTATTACAGGCCTTTTACACCACTCATGACCCCTTTTAGATTAATTTGCATTGATCCAGGCCAGTTAGTCTTGGCTTCAATATTTCAATTAGCGCCTTTTTTAGCTTTTCTCATCGCAAAACATTTACGGATTTTCACTGCCCTCAGTCGTCGCTCTACACCGAAACCCATTAGAACTGGAATGATAACATGGATGCAGTGTCTTACTATGGACTCGTGGCTCCTGTCCTTGGTGTTGACAAAGTCCACATCCAGGCTCTTCTCTTCGCCAGGGACTGGCAGGTAATTGTCGTTCCTCCTCATCGTGGCAGTCACCTCCTGCTGCGGGCTGCCATAGTGCTCACAGGCTAGGGAAGGAGAACCTGGGAAGGGAACAGAGACATGGGTTTTGCATTAGAAATAGAGCCGCAACTAACAATTATACATTGTCGATAAATATGTTGATTATTTTCTGGATTGATGGATTAGTTGTTTGGTCTATAACATGTCAGAAAATGGTGAAAAATGTCGATCAGCGGTTTCCCAAAGCCCATGATGACGTCCTCAAATGTCTTGTGTTGTCCACAACTCAAAGAGGTTCAGTTTAGAGTCACAGAGGAGAGAAGAAACTAGAAAATATTCACATTAAAGAAGCTGGGATCAGAGATTTTTTACTTTATTCCATTAAAAACAACTTAAACCGATTGATTATCAAAATAGTTGGCCGATTAATTTAATAGTTGAGAACTTATCAATTTATCTTGGCAGCTCTAATTAGAATAAAATATGAGTTATTATGTTAAAGATAGCACTGCCCATGCTAAATTTAAAGCCCAATTTCCACACTGCCTTATATGAATCCTGATTTTTTTCTTTATTGTACTTTTGAATGGCTATCTCGGTGAAGATAAAAAATTCCTGCAAAGTCTTCCTGTGTCATGCACAGATTATGAGACAATAAGTACCTGGGACCGACAGGTAAAACCTCCCACCCCCTTCTACATAACAAGACCCCCAGACTGAAAGAGGACCCCATAAACCCAGAGAGACACAAACCCAATCTACCTCAGCCATATTGTAAAGGTGGCTTACAAGGTGATAGGTTTCCCACAGTCCCCCTTGATGGTTATCTTTGACCAGCAAGTACTTCGCAAGTACTTGAATGTGTTTCTTTTTTATCTTTCACTCCTGACTGCATATCAAGTTTCCCATTTGGGATAATAAAGTGACTGAACTGAACCTCTGCACAGATAGTGTATACAACAGCACACTATAGCTAATATTTAGGAAGCCATCAAAGAAAGCCTGAGCTACAGCCGTTAGTTTCTTAAAGCAGGGCTGTTCTTCTGTTCTCATTTAAATGGCTTTACTTATTTAGTGTATTTGAATGACATTTTCCTGAAGCCTCGACATCAGCCCGGGTTCTAGACTGATTTGAATGGGGGGGGGGGAAGGGGGGGGGGCAGTAAGAGAGGATGGTTGGGCATCAAAAACTAGAGTTTCTGTATGATTTTTCATGGCTTATGATGTGCGTTTGGTGAGACTTATTAAGTGGGGGTTCTGGTGGTCCTCCCCCAGGATTTTTATTAAGGTCAAACACTTTTTTATGCACCGATTTATGGTGGAAACATCTTATTTATGTGAAGGAAAATACAGGTGACAATTCAAAATATAAAAATATAATGGCATAGGCTATATTGCAGTAAGGGAGCTTTACATCAGGGACCTGGGCCCTGATCCGAGTACACTTGACCCCAAGTGTGATTAGTGTGAACATGATCCGGTCATTTATTCCTACCCCTCTAACACGAACCACAGGAACGTTTCATAAGTTTGCGCCCCTAGCGGTGGCAGGAAATACGAGCTCATATCTAAACCAGCGAACTTAGCGGAAGAAGTTTAAAACACGCCGTTGACGTTGTGAAATGGTCGCAGTTTGGTTAGGTTTAGGTCTGAAAATGACCATTTTTAGTGTGCCCCATCAATTTTTTTACATACTAAAACACCACTGGTGGCAGTGACATCCCTCCCAGCACGAACACTAAAGATGCACTATGAGTTCTGTACGGGGCCATCAGTGAACTTCAAACAGCTCATCCCCACAGCTTCTTGATCGTGGCCATATTTCAACCACACAAATCTGTTTTTCTGACATTTTATCAGCTTGTCAATTTTGCAACAGAAGGGTGAACACTCTGGGCCTGACAAAAATCTGTGACTCATACAAGGCTACACCCTGACCCCACCATGATATTTTTTGTTTATGGACCAGTTGAACAGGTTAAACTAGTGACGAAGCAGATCAGAATGTAGCCAGCTGGAGCTAACTTAGCCTTACAAGACTGTTTTTACTGCCCAGACTGGACTGGAACGTGTTCAAGGAAGCTACCACCCACAAACATGTAACTTAGGAGTAGGCAGCACATGATGTCACTAACTCCAAAAACATCACAATCTATGCTAAATAGAAGCCACCAATGTCTACTGAGGTGTGCTGAATGACATGGCAGCCCTCAGATCAGAAATACCACACCCAATGTGCTGGATGTGTGCTCAGGGAGTGTGCAGATGAGCTATTAAGGTGCCTAAAACCATCACACCTCCACAATGACACTGACACATCAGCTCTCAATGAACTGATTAACCTGGGGTTGGGTTATGTATCTTATTATAACATTTCTGTTCAAGCATATTTCATGCACACGTCATTCCGTGTGTTAAGCAAATAAAAAGCACTCCTGATTTTGTCTTCACTGAAACTAAGAGGTCTTGCAAAAACATCTTTAATATGTCCCTGAGCCAGCCAGTCATCCCTTTGGGCTCTTGTTAAAGTATTTAATGACATCCACTTAAACACAGATAGTGGCAAAACTTCAGTCTTAATATTACTTGATCTCAGTGCTGCATTTGACACGGTCGACCATGACATATTACTAGACTGTAGACCTGTTCGAGTCTTAATTGACTCACGAATCGCGAGTCTCTAGTATCATTAACCCGGTTCAGTTGAGCCCTACTACAATTCAATCTAAAATGTAACTGCGCCACACACAAACCTCTTGCAACATTAGCTTCTACTATGCTAGCCATCTTAGCTGCAAAAAGCTTTATAACTTACAATTTCGTAAGCAACAGCAACTCCACAAGTCAACTCAAGCGCCTAAGTGAGCAGAGAGACAGTCCCGACCCGCAGACTCAGAGCCGGAAGCTCGCAGACCATGGGATTCACTCGAGAACTCATGAGTCAACGAGGGCTCGTGAGTTGTCGGTGATTCATGAGTTGTCGGTGATTCATGAGTTGTCGGTGATTCATGAGTTGTCGGTGATTCATGAGTTGTAGCGCGAATCAGCTGGCTATATGAATGGATCTGATTCAGACGAGCGAGTGAAGTCTCTCCTCGAGCTCAGGGTAAAGCAAATCCACAACAAAAGCCCTTCTTTCACTTTTGAAATAACATAAAATGTTCTGCACATAGCCTAGCTAGGCCTACTGTAGGTTTTGGTGTAGAAATGTAGTATGTTAAATGCAATTAGGTCGAGCAGACAGTCCGAAACATTACAAGCTCGCCTCGGCTCGCAGACAACTCATGAGTTGCCGACAACTCACGAGTCCTCGATGACTCATGAGTTGACTCATGAGTTCTCGTGGGAGTCAGTCAATCCCGCGAGTCAGCCGGCTACGTTGTTATGAGTGGATCTGATTCAGACGAGCGAGTGCGGTCTCTCCTCGAGCTCAGGGTAAAGCAAATCAACAACAAAAGCCATTCTTTCACTTCTGAATAGGGGTGCACGATATTGAAAAAATGTGATATTGCGATATCGATAATGAATATTGCGATATCAATATTAATTTCGATATTTTTAAACATATTTAAAATAACAATAAACAAGTTTTCTTACAACACAAGGTTTATTTCAACTGACGGTCATATTGGACTGGTACAACATGTGACTACAGAACAGGACATGTTGTACTGGTTGGACAGTATCAAATAAATAAATAAAGAGCATGTCTATAGAACAGGACATGTTGTACTGGTTGTATATACACTACAGTATAAAAAAACAATGCAATGCACATCTGTTGGCTTAAAGCCAAAGTATTTCCAAGCTACCGAGGAGGAGGCATTACCCTACAGTCACATTAGCTACAAGAGACAGAGACAAACTGACAGGCTACCATTCATTTTCAATGGGAGGGGCCAGAGCCATAGAGATATAAATGTCAGAGATTATAAATATATAATGTCTTTCTCTATCACTCTGGGAGTGGCCACGAGCGACTGCCAATCAGAGTGAAGGCAGCGTGAGGGCAGCGTGACGTATGTCAGTGGCTCGAGCGAGTCGAAGAAAAATAATTCAAGATGGCGGAAAATGCTTCAGGACATCGTATTTCTGTATATATCTGATATGTTTGGCATTTAATCTCATATATTGTGTTACTTTTATCAAGAAATAAATACTTTTAAATCCAAAAACATCGTTTTTGTGACTTACCAATACCTCTGAAGTAACTTTTAAGACGTGGTTTAAGGTAGCATCGGAGAATTTCTGTTTACTGTTGCCAAGCAACCAGGGGTAGGCTAGGCTAGGAGCTCCCACAAGCGAGTGTGTGTCGCTCTCTTTTGTAGCTAATGTCAGTGTAGGTTACTTTTGGCCTCTAAAGTTTCCTTTCAATCTCTGTTATTTCGTCGTCTTCCAGAGCAACACTCATTTTCTTACTTTTGTGTTCTTTTTGCTCCACTCTTCGCTCTCTTTAGGTCCTTTCTTTTCTTTCGCTTCGTTTTATGGTTCTGCGGAGGCTCCACGCTAAGGTGACCAGATTTCTGAGACAAAATCCGGGGACATTTTCGGCTCAGAAGCGTAAATACCTCCAAAAAAAGTAATGTTATCTTTGTAAAACTTAAAACGGGGACACCGCCCCAGGGGCATCACTAGACCTAGAGTTGCACTGGGTCACAAGCCCCCCTAGGGGGGGTCCATGGGCATGCTCATCTGTAAGAACATTTAGTCTATTTTAACGTTTAAATGCATCAATCTGGTGCACTTTGAAAAGAAATTCAGAGGTAAGACTTGATCATTCTTATCTATGGATGGAAATACTGTATTTGTGCTGTAGCCTGAACTATTTTGCACTTCAGAATTTTAACCATGCACACACAGGTTGAATAGTTTTTTCGTCATATTTTTGCATTAATGTCACTAGTTAGTATACCAGTATAAATATATATTCATATTTGTAAGTGGGATATATATATATATATAAGTAAGTGGGATTGTCTGGAATCTGGCAATATAATAACCATTATGGTGGGATACACTGGCTAAGCAATTTATAAAAATGTCTGTGCTGACATAGTTTACATGAGAATACATTATAATTTTGGCCCAAAGCTGGAGACCATGTAGAAAATAATCATGATTTCAATATTGACCCAAATAATTGTGATTATGATTTTTTCCATAATCAAACAGCCCTATTGGAAACTTGCTGCAAATAGATAATCCATCACTGAGATTTTTTTTGTAATGAAATTACCCTAAACCACTGACAGCCCAAACCCAGTCAGTGTTTGTAAATGTTTGAGTCATAATCGGTTGAGGACTGTGTGTACTTCAAGCTCCAGAAAACCTGGAAAATGTTGCTTGTGAGGCAGTTTGCAGTTAATGGGTTAAAACACACAACCCCAGCAATGCTGTGTGGTTCAGCTGCAATAGACAGCTTCACATGTCGGTGGCTACAAACAGCCTTAAGAGGTGTATGAATGATGAATGGTGAATGTTGCCTGTGCTATGTAAAAACACGCTTTGAGTAGTGGTTAAGACTAGAAAAGCGCTAAATAAATGCAGTCCATTTAAGTTAGCAGTGGCAAGGACTGCAGTTCAGAGGACATTTTAAATCGGCTTCACTCTGTCAGCAGATTGTAATATTTGGTACCCCCAGGTTTAAAAAGGTTTTAACGAACGTTTCCTGCTGCTATCGGTCCGATAGATACTCGGCATTTTATAAATTTTTAGTATTTTATTTCGTCTCTCTTGATCGTACTTTATCGTCTTTATTCAGTTCTTATTTCAAGTAGTTTTCTTGTTGTGTACTTCTGGATCTCACACTTTCCCATATGCCTTTTTATTGTGCTCCCTTCGTCATTGATGACTGGCAGCATGAATGTGTATACATGTTTCGGTTGACTGTTGAAACGTTAATTGCCCTGGGATAAATAAAGCTATCTGTATCGGTAGGAATGGTACCCAACTCGACCGGTTATACAGCCAAGCGGAAAGAGTTTCATCCAGACCAACGTCCTAGGTTGAGTCCTGTCTCTTTGATAAAGCTGGCCACTGTGCATAAGACCACAGCTCAATATACAGTATTTGCGGCATTTAATGGCTTCCAAATTGCCTTACGGAGAGTACCAGTGGCTGGGTTTGCCTTTTAGAGCTTCAGAGTACGGTGGCCGTCTGGGGCAAACGCCCCGCAACTTAAGAAAACACACGCAAATAGACAAAACACAAGCAAATTAAGAAAACTTAACTTCGTTAATTTGACAACACATGTGCAGCATTCAGCAAACACACTGCAAATACACACAACACAACCAAATACAGAAACGTGCTGCAAATATGAATAATGAAATAGGAAAACAAATGCAACAGAGAAATGCTGGGGGGAGAGAGAGAGAGAGAGAGAGAGAGAGAGAGAGAGAGAGAGAGAGAGAGAGACTGCATAGACTGTAAATATGAATGTCTATGTTTGAGATATGTTTTCTCTCGTTTGGTGGCTGTGTCTCGGCTCAGGTCACAGGTGATACTCAATCAGCAGAGACGTCTGTAAACTCGTGGTTATAAAACATTTAAAACTGCATCAGCGTTTAACGTTGACGTTTGTTTAAGCCATATTACATGAGAGGGTTTCATTTCGAGGTCCGAAAGGCATCACTGAAGTATAGGCCTCCTCAAGTGTAATATTGTGATTATACAACAACGGTTACCAACAAAATAAGTGATCAATCTGTATTCATATTGTGGAGCAATTCGCTCTTGAAATACAAAAAACAGACAGGATTTATAGTCCCTCCCTGTTTGGTAAACCAGCCGAAGTACCGTGGGATTTATCAATCTGAATAAATCCCACTCGCCCATATAAACACAAAACTCCATCTTGTTGTAAGTAAGACATCTGCTGAAACAGTTATTGTATTCATTAGCATGATTGCCGTACTGTTTAGTTCACAAACACACCAAAGTGCTAACACAAAGCGGACCAGACGTAAGCTTTTATTTTGAAATGCCGAAGCTTGGGGACGGCACCAGCCGGGAGGGCATGAGACGGTAGCATAGACTGTATATTATTAATAATGTTATTAATATTAATAAGAAGAAGAAGAAGAAGACTACAGTCTATGGAGTTCTCCAGGCTGCAGCCATATCCGACTCTAATAAAAAGGCAGAGCACTCTCTCCCCGTGGGGTCTGAAATCCAGCTGTTCCACCAGCTGCTCCCTCTAGAGGTCTGGAGAACTTCCGTTGTGTAATCTGGATGCAGCGTTTTTTTGTTGCATTTGTTTTCGGGGTTTGTGTGCTTTTCTTTTTGCATCGTTTCGTATTTGCAGCGCGTTTATGTATTTGGTTGTGTTGTGTGTATTTGCAGCGCGTTTGCTGAATGCTGCGCATGTGTTGTCAAATTAATTAAGTTGTTGTTTTCTTAATTTGCTTGTGTTTTGTCTATTTGCGTGTGTTTTAAGTTGCGGGGCATTTTCCCCCGTCGGCCACCATACCAGAGTATCGGATGAGGCAAAAGCCTTCAAGTAAACCAAAACAGACTGTTTGCACAAGAAAAACAACTGCACCAGTGGTTCCTTCAAACAGTTCCATGACCTGTGCTTTGTCCAGTGTTTCCCCTATGTCGGATTCTGAGTTTTGGTGTTTTTAGCTGAGCTAGACAAAGAATATTCAGTTAAAAACAGATCGATGATGCCATTTTGCTCTCATTGTTCTCTGTGAAGTTAGCTGGATGTGAATGCAGCCCCGGTGTGTTTTATGTGGAGTGACAGCGTCAGACTCCACTGTACAGTCTTTTAAATGCTTGTCAGCAGCAGGTTATATGGTAACTTAGGAGGCAATTAGGCCTTGTGTGCTCTGATTATTCTGGCATGCAGTTAACACACCAGCCATAATTTTGATTTAATGAAAACTCAACTCCTGTCATAAGCTCCTGCTGTTTTCACCACTGTTTTCAAAGAAGGAGCTAGCTTTAAAAGTCAGTTTTCTTTTAGTATTGTAGTGGACATTAAAGTGGAATTTAGGGTTACCTCACGTGCCAGATCCCACTTTTTAGTTTAACAGTTTATTATTTTTCTTCTTTACGGTAAACAAAACATGCAATGTATGACATGAACACATGCCCTCCCTTCCTGAACTCTCCTCATCAACACATATGCAGTAGGCTTCAGCTGGCCACCCAGTTACACTTCCTCAGACAAAAATAAAGAAGACAACATAAAATATCAAAAATAATATTCAAGACAATACAATAAAATCGTAACAAAATAGACAACTGTAGACCAAATGGACGTATTTAAGTGTGATAAAACAATAAGCACAGTATACGCCTTTCCACGGTACACACATTCTTAGGAGCCCTCCAAAAAGTTGAAGGACTTTTCCCATTTCCTAATGTAGACAGTTCAGTCTTGCAAACCGTTTATATGACACTTTTTCAAACGCAGCCACCCTAGCCATCTCACAAGCCCGCTCCTGGACTGACAGCACCCCTTGATTCTTCCATCCTCTTAAAATAATCTGTCTGGCTGTCATTAAAACTAGTCTGGACCCGGCTTCTTATGTGCTTATCCATCTCCCTTAGGATTGACCCATCTCCTAGAAGCCAGATCCCACTTTAAACCCTTGCCAGCATGCATGTTAAAATGACCATCATGTCTTTTAGTCAAATCAGCATCTTAATGTACTGTCTGATGGACTCCTGCAGGTGTTATGATGAGAGGGCTCCCTCCATACAAACATCTGGCACTGTGTCAGTGCGCACATGTGCGTTATCAGCAGCAACAGTCCCCCTTAAACCAACCAGAGGGAATTTAAGGACATCGTCAAACTGACGACCTCGCTACGTCTCAGCCAGCGCGCACAGATCCTCATCACATCCCTGCGTTTCTTGCCAGATTTGGAAAAGTGGAAATAAGGCGCTCTTACCGGGCTCCTCGGCACTATCAGGATGGTTTACGCTCCGAACCAGCTCATTTTCAACATCATGTCCCTCCATCGGGTCCAAAAAGGCGCTCCGGGTCCAGATCTACTGTGCCGTCGCTCTCTGCTTACAGCATCGATCCCTCCGCGTGCTTCACAGCCACACGCGCTGTTGCATGGAAACGGTGGATGGAGAGCTACCACTTATTAATTCTTCTGGACAAGCTGATAGACTTCTGTCAAAGTGTTCCCTATCGAATTTGGCTAAATAAAATAAAAAATAAACTAAAACCTATTTGTCCAAATGAAGCGACTGGTTCTATTTATTTATTTGAGTATAGGCTATTTATCTATATGAGATGATTACAGAAGATATATTTCAGGTCTGCCTAAACGACATGATTCAGAGTGAGACTGTTCTACGCTAAAACCTCTGGTCCGTGTGTGAGGACGCTGTCTGTCTAAATTAAAATGATCCACTCACACACAACAGAGTGGGAACGCGCAGGGAAGCTGAGCGAAGATCGTGCCAAAACGGGCTAGAAGGATGTTGCATTCGAGTCCCGTAGGAAAACAGGAACATAAGGTATATCCCTGCCTTCCCTGCGATACATTCGAAACCTTTAACCCCAGCTTTTCACTAGATCCTGACTTATGTTGATGATCAAGATTGCAATTTTCCAAAAGATTACGTTTAGTTAAGCTTTCTTATAAAAATCCATGGTATGGAGTTAGGCTATAAGTTGCTTGATCTCCCCATGTGATTCTGATTTTACAGCAGTTGACATGATATCACATGAAAAGCATGAGTGTTGTCTACAGACTTCAAGCAATGTTTGTGACTTTACCATATTTTTGGTTTAGAGTAAGTCTAACATTATTTTTGGTAAACTGTTTTGTTTGATTATAGCCTAAATAAGGCGGTTGGGGTTCGAGCCCTATATTTGGGCCTCTCATGTAGGCTATAACCATTCAGCTCCAGTCACATTGAGGTTTTTTTTTTAAAGAAAACTAGCACTGTGATCTTTGAAAAGCTCAGAAGGTTGTTAAAGTGGCCATATTATGCTCATTTTCAGGTTCATAATTGTATTTTGAGGTTGTACCAGAATAAGTTTACATGGTTTAATTTTCAAAAAACACCATATTTTTTGTTGTAACATCTTTGTTGGCAGTCACACATGTGAAGTAGCTAGGTAAGGATCACATAATCTAGCTAGCTGTTTGTTTGTACAAGGCAGGATTAGCCGGGGGACTTCTTCTAAACGAGGGCGCACTTCCAACTTTGCGTGGAATACCTGCAGACGAGGGACATGTAAGTAGTTCTTTTGTAGATTATGGTGAACTAGTGTGTGTTGTAGCAGTGTTTTGCCATTTAGAACGAGCTAGCGCGCTAGCGCTAGCATGCTACGGTTAGCCACCTCGTTTCGGCTAGTGACGTGAAAAGTATGTATGTATGCGTGTTGAAGCATCAGAGACACAAAATAACACCCCAAATCCCAATTTTTTTTTTCATAATATGGGCACTTTAAACAACACGTAGGCCTACTGCCTCTCCTAACCACGTTGATGAAAATAATTATCTATCCGCTGCATACAAAATTCAATGCATTCATAGTTTGCTTGTGTTTCACAAAAAAAGAAAAGTGTCATTTGGGGCTACCTGGTTTACAACTAAATACAACCAAGATTTAGGAAACTGGTTGAAAATTATTTTATTGTGCAAAAGATGGCATATTTTTTATTTTATTTTATTATTTTTATTCTTTGAGGATTCTGGAAATACCCTCAGAACAACAGAAAGATGTTATATGACCTTCTAATTCATCAAAGATTGCTGGTTATTAATTTTTTTTTTCTGAAAACCACATACTCTGCTGTGTGATTATGATGGTAATACATGAGAGGAACAAAGTGGGGTAGAGTCATTTAGCTTACATCATATTAGCCTACCAACTGACCCGGCTGAATATACACCACCACTTTATTTTTTCCCTACACAATGGGGATAACGGACATCACTTCCCATACAAATCAAGCTGTTCAGCAGTGTTTCAATGCAGTGGTATGCTGTGTTAGAAATGGCCAACCAACGTTGGATTTCTGTCAGATAGGTTGGGCCATCGCAGCTGACCATACCAACATTGGCCCAACGTTGTATTACTGTCGTATAGGTTGGGCCAACGTAACCAACGTCTGTTTGCTACCTGGGGGGTTATGGGGAACACACTCTTAAAGCAGCTGCTTTAACTATGATGCCTGTTAAGTGTTGTTATTTCCTATGGGATGTGAATGCAGCATTGTTCTTGAGCATCACTGCGCCATCTGGTGCCGCCCACTCGCGCCGGGGTCCTCCGGTATGCGCGAGCTGATCAGAGCTCACGAGGGAATGATGTAGTGGTCTCCCGTAAAACATCACATATAACAGCCGAGGGAGGCTAGGCTACAGGACACAATGATAGCTGTTGGAATATCATTTGAACGACTTCAGCCACACGTATTGGTCAATATGAAGGAATTTCTCTGAATGAAGCTGCTTTTGTAAACCGTTTCCATGGAGAATATCCACAAATGTCCAAAAATATTTGCAGTCACGTTCTACTACATGTCGCAAAACGGTCCCCTTTTTGTCGCTTTTTTGTTGTTGTTATTCTTGGGCCAAACAGCAACAAAAACGAACGTTTTTCTTCAGTACATGGTTTCTTTGCCGTTTATCTGTACAACTAGCCTGTCTGTTACACACACTTTCCGCCTGTCGTTCGCGAGGACGCGCTCAATCAGCGTGAAAAGGACAATCCCAAATCTTTTCCCTCTTCATTTTTCATACCGGAGCCAAAAAAAAAAAAAAAACGCTGTCCAGTTACTGTGTCAGTAGGAGTTAAAGTGCAGCAAAAGCTGTTGTATGAACTGTGAAAACTATCTTCAGGCAAAGCAAATGAATGAAAGGAGAGTAAACAAGCGCAGATTTCGGACTAATTCAAAAGGAGCGCTTGTATGACATGAATACTATTTACCTTTTCTCCAGAGTTAAAGAGAATCCGTTTGATAAGAAAGTAGGAACGTAGGAATAAGTGCAGGTATTGGCCAGGTAACACGGAGGAGGAAGTGCTTCTGGACTCCCCAGGTAAACTCTCCTCCCACACAGCAGGAGCAGCAGCAGCTGTGGGAGAACATGAAGTCATTGGGTGGGTTATGTAACGTCACAATGGAAAGTCATAGCACTGCTGATTGGCCAAGAGCTATACAAAAAACAAACATATTCTGCAATAAACCTAGATATACATCCTGTACAATCCCGACCCGTCTGTTATTTCGGTTGGAGATCTAACATCTGCGGGATTTCTTATCTTTATGGTATGTCAATGGGCCCAGGCAGCATGATTTCAGCCCGGCCTACATGGAGTTCCCTCAGGTGAGACAGACATTCCAATGCAGGCATGTGTGGACTCGCAGTAGACTGCCAGGAAGTGACATGCCCCCACCTGTGAGCTCACCCTGAAGAAAGGAATTGTGGTCCAAAGTAACATAATTCACAGCAAAGCAACAACAATAAGGATCCCTCCTGGTGTGTTTTCCTACCAAAAGTTTCAACAACATTCATTACACATTCTGAGGACAGAATGTGGCAGCATTGCCTGATTGGAAATGTTAAACTATTAGACCAGAGGCTTAAAATGATCATATTAGGAAGACAATTGTGCAAGTCATAGCCACGAGAAGAAATAGGAGTAAATATGTCATTTCACAAAACACATTTTGATCTGTTGACATGCTTTCAAATCTACCCAAATCTGTTTGTTTGTTTGTAAAGCAAGCTGACATGCTGCATGGAAGGGGGATGTGGTCAGTGTAACGCTTATCAGTTCAATTTTCTAAGCACAAACGGACATTTGGAAAAACAGAAAAATGGGTTCCAATATCCAATTTTTCATTTTTTTTCCATCTTGACAAATTAAAAAATTGGATCTTTAAACTGTTTTTCCAATTTTTTGTTTTTAATCAGAGGATCAAAAATGTAGAAAATTACAAAATTGCATCTGGGCTCCAATTATTCAATACTGCAATGGTATTCTCTCCCTCGTTCCACCTAGCTACACCCCGCCCCCCACTCGAAACCATCAGGTGCAAGCACCTCTGACCCCAAAGTCTGTCAGTTTTTTTTTTTTTTTTGTAATGACCTGCATATTCCGCAGTAGTAGAGGAAGAGAATACCATTGCAGTATTGAATAATTGGAGCTCAGACGCAATTTTGTAATTTTCTCAATTTCTGATCCTCTGAATGAAAAACAGAAAATTGGAAAAACAGTTTAAAGATCCAATTTTTTAATTTGTCAAGGTGGGAAAAAATGAAAAATTGGATATTTAAACCCATATTTCTGTTTTTCCAAATGTCCATTTGTGCTTAGAAAATTGAACTGATAAGCGTTACACTGACCGTATGTGTCCATATAGTCTCGCATTGCCAGACCTATCTTCACAGCGCTGTGGAGTAAGGTCTGGCTCCTCTACACATACATCCTGGGATAGGACACAATTGTGATTGGTTTAAAGAAATGCCAAAAAAACAGAGCATGTTTTTCTCCCATCCCGGAATGCTGTGTGGACTAGCCAGACCCTCCCCCTCGGCGCTGTGGAGGAAGGTCTGGCAAAGCGAGACTAACGCTACTGCTAGTTGTAGTTGTGGTTGTGGTAGCACAAGTAGTGACAGAAGCTAGAAGTTGAACTGTCCTCATGCAGTATACACGCCACAAGAATGTTCTGTTGTCAGGGCATGAACGACATCTTCAGTTAGGATCTGGTGTGGAATTATACATGAACTTACAGGTAACGGAGGGCTTGTGTATGGGAGGGTGTCCCTGGCCTCAAGCACTTTAAATAGGTGTGTCTTGTTGCTTGTATGCATGCCTGTATTCAAGGCAAACTCATGAATACATGCAGTCATTCACACAGGCTTGGAGTCAGGAGAGAGGACTGGCATCACTGAAATACAAGATGCTTTTGGCATAATGGCTACAGCATGTCTAGTTTATTTTTGTCTCTGTGTAGATCTATACAACAACATAAAAAAAAAATAGTTTTTTAAGGAGAGACACCCCAGGTGAATAGGGGAAAAAAAATAACTATTAGATATCACCATGAAACTTCGCCAGTTGATTACTTACATTAAGATTAACGTCGACATATCTATGTTTAAATATGCAAACAAGGCATTATCTAATGCTACCTTTTGGTGAAAAAATTTCAGGCGCAAATAGACAAAGTGGGGTAGCCCAAAAACTCAAAATTGAAAAATTATGTTTTTTTTTAACTGTAGTGTTTCACCTTAAATTATAGAAACAAAAAAAAAAAAAAAAGTTTAGGTAAACTCTCAAAAGATCACAGATCTACTTCTATGTATAGGGCTGCTAATAGCACTCTTAGAAGAGGTCACAGCTCTATACCGCTCTTCACCTCACACAAGCAGTCTCAGGTTTACCTGTGAGTGTGTACATCGTCCCCCACATGCATATTTTCAAGGAAAGTCTTTGCTCCTGTCGTCACTACAGGTATGCCAAGTATTCCACCTGATGAGTCATGGCTGTTAACTACAGTAATGCTGATGCATTTAAGATTCACTGTGCTGAAACTGAGCACGGATTGTAGCATTCAAAGCAGTACTGGTGGAAGAAAGTGGGAACGGGAGACTGTAAATTACAGTCACTGCTAACTGTTGGCAGCATTATCACTACGTAGAGTCCAGTGGGAGATGTATTTGCTTCTTCGTTGAACAGCAGCTAGTTAGTAATGTAGCTAGATTTGTTATGCCAGTTGGAAAACAGGAGGGTTAGCCAGCTTTGTTCCCATGGAAAGCGACCACGCAAATATTAAACGTTATTTTTTTTCATTTAAATTACATGGTTTTCAACTGAAAGCTGTTTATCTTTGTGTATTGTATGTTTATGACGTTTGCTTCCTGATTGGGTCTTTTCAGTCCTTACGTGTCTGATGCATCACGCCCCTATCACTTGACCCTTTTCCGGATTAAAAAGAATGACATCAGCCTGGTGCTTATTACGACATGGAAAACAAATTACAGCCATTTTTGACGCTGTTGTCACGCTAGCAGCTGTTGTGCAGTCAAATTCAGCATTGCACGATGCAACTACTGCATAAATGCGCAGGAAGGCAAGCTATTATTGGAGCGATTTGCGACAATTCCCGTATCCAGCGGCGTAATCAGCCACACCATGTTGACAGACCGTAGGTCAGTGGTCTGTGATATGCGTTTTCAGGCATTTTCAGGCGTGTTAGTATTGACGGAGATTAGTTCTGAAACAGTGCTAAAACAGTGTTTTAAAATTAAAATCTAGTAGTGTGGATGTAGACCTATGTCTGCCATCTACTAGAAGATTTTGAAAAGACTAAAGTCTGACACCATCTCGTATCTAACGTTAAGACTGGGGATCTTGCAGGGTCACAAATTGCAAGACTACAACTAGATTCGTTTTGAAAAATGTAACCAAGTTAGCTAGCTACCGCTAGCGATAGCTGGTAACTTAAGGGAAAGTCAGTACCCGGAGGTTTATCTGCCGGTAAAATTCCTGTTGGATGACATGCTTTAGAAGGGTTGAAAATTGGCAACTTTCCGTCTTTAGCGTTTAACTTAGCGCGCCGTCATAGCAACAGTAGACTACACTGGCTCTAGCCGTTTACTGCTTCCTGTTTGGTGCTGGAGGGAGCGCACCCATTGGTTGTTCACAATGTTCACATGATTTAACTTCACTACCAAGACTTCAAGCTTACGATAATATCAAACACATTTGATTTTGTCAGAATGCCAAGACGGGACTCTGAGTTTCATGACTACCTTACACCGAACGATTGAGACGACGGGAGCACCCCGACTCTAGCAAGACTCATCAATTTCTTGATATAGATGTGGCAAAGATAATGTTTGCACTGGAAATTGGCTTTTCTAGATGAGACAGAGCTTATTTGTTTAGCTTTATTGAGTAGCACACTGATAGAGTGAGGGAGATGCCCTAGGGACCTAACCCCGCTTCTGATGATCTATAACTACCATTTCCAGTTGAGCAAAGTGACTTAAAGCTGCAATATTGCAACTTCTCTGACATTAAAACAGCCATTAACTGAAAACTATATCTGTAATCCTGTATGTAAATCCCAACAAGTCCTGCGAACCATACGACGATATCTGTAATTTATTCCTACCCTCTAATACGACCCGCAGGAGCGTTATATAAGTTAGTGCCCCTATTGGTGGCAGGAAATACGAGCTCATATCTAAACCAGACAACGCAACAGTCGTTTTAAAAGCACACTATGCAAAATTTGTACCTTAATATAACAGCTTTGAAGTCATTTCAATGGTAAACGAACTGGAAATGGGCTTTTCTAGATAAGACAGAGCTTATTTGTTTAGCTTTATTGAGTAGCTGAAGATTACAACCTGCTACATGTCATCTTAACTATCAACAAACTCCCCGGGCAGTGGAAAGTTTTCCACAGTGCAGGAAATAAAAAGCCCAAATGGACCACAAACCCTGCTGATGTGTTCGGGTTAGGTGGCCTTACTGGTTACTGGAGTCTTAGCAGTGTCTAATTAAGTTATATGACATCATTTCTGTACTGGTTTGTGGCAGTAATGCTCAGCAAAGTTCACTGTGATGCAGTGCAGATCAGTGCAGTGTTCACTACAGCTCAGACCAACGTGGCATTTTTATACCTGCTCTTTTCTGATTCAATGGCACCAAAGAGAATGGCACATATCATGTTTAGCTGTAGCTAAAATCAACCTGAAAATGCTGAAATAATGAATTTGTAATGTTGTTTTTGTGCTACTTCCACACCTGCAAGAGTGAACATGTTAGACTATACATCCTGAACAACATAATGCTATCAGATACAAGACCTTATAATACTATGTTACTGTTATGGTCACATAGCCTGTGATATCACTGTAGAATTGATTAGAGATTAAATGAACTACAACAATTTGGATAATGGACTACTCATTTAAGTTATTTTACAAGCAAAAATACAATTTACTGATTCTCTTATGTGATAGTTAATTGACTATCTCAGGGTTTTTGAATGTTGGTCGAACAAAACAAGCAATATGAAGATCCAATTTTGTGCTTTAGGAAATTGGGATTGTGAGAAAATGTGATTTATCATTCTTGATGATAGATTCTTAGAGAAAACTTGTGACAGATTAATCAATAGTGAAAGTAATTGTAAGTCCTAAAGCCCTAAATTCAATTGCATTATTTTCTGTGGTGTTCATAACACTCATTATTTTGGTCTGTATTTACATATGGGGGACAAAAAAGTAGGAATTTAAGTACCATCAAAGACTTTCAACAATGAAAGAGCTGCAAACAATACTTATTTGCATCTATTTATTTGCAGCCTTCTGAGTTCAAATGACTAAATCAGTGTGAAGCAGATGGACATGCTCTGTATCAACACATGAATAAACATTTATTCTGACCCCTCTCAGAGGCTCTTGTTAGGGTGACATATATTACACTGGGATTACATCAATAAGCACATGTTCCCACTGCAGGCCTGTATTAATGCACAGTCTCAGTGTAAAAGCTGTTTAAGAACCAAACCTCCTTCGGTTTAAGAACATCACTGAAGTAGAGTACTGAGAATCAAAAATTTTTTAAATGTAATGATCTATTTGGCTTTCTTTGGGCTGCTGATGGAAAAGGGTTCTTGCTCCTTATCAATACAAGTTTGTTTGGAGGGGAAAAAGAGTGCTACAGGCCTGAAGGGCGGAGTTATATAAGCTTGGAAAGGGGCGTGGTTTCAGTGGTGATTGACAGTCCATGAATGAGGCAGGTCAGGTGGAAACTTGATATTTAACAGCCGCCTGTAGTTGCCAGTAGCTCCTTACAGGAACGCTGAGGACACAAAAGCATTACTGGAATTCCCCAAGTGTCGTGCTACACAGGTTACCAGCACAAAGAGAAAATGCTGCAGCTATTTCATTCGAATGAAATTACATAAAGCAAATAAACGTTCCAAAACGTCAAGCGTGTTTTGTTTTCATTTAGACCCCTAGCGGTAATTTCACCAACATGTGTCCTGGCGTTGGAGATGGGTCCAGCGCCGGAGGGTCCCCTAGCCTGGAGCTCTGCAGCCGAGCGCTATTGCTTTTTCACTGGTCAAACACCATATTGAAGGTATGAAAATCACCCGGCCTTGGTAGTGAGGGAGAAACAAACTCTAAAAAAAAGTGTGCCTAAGACTAATCTTTATCTCACGTAAAAGCTCAAACAAAAACTAGGGCTGCACAGTATATCGCTTTTTTATCATCATCTCAATATCAACTGTTAATAAACACATCGCGAAAGGCTGCAACACATCGCGAATGACGCTCAGAGATGTTTTTCTGTTAGTTGAAAGAGAATATCAGTAGAAAAAGGAACTTTAAAATGTAACTGTCACGTTTTTTTAGTGCTGCCTTTTATATTTAATTCAACGTTGGAAATTATTTCCTTTCATTTGTTTTAAATTCAACAAGCAATTTGTTGTACTTCAGCAGAAAACTCAAAGCAGCCCTAATGCAGAATTGAGTACACTTTAATATCTGTTTATTTATCGCAAGTTATATCGTTATTGCGATGTGCAACAACGTTAGTGCATATCGCGTATTTTTCTCATATCGTGCAGCCCTAACAAAAACCCCATATCATATTTTCATAAATAAGAAGAAAAGCTCTTTCCACGTCTGTTCTGTATTTCTGTTTCAGCCATGCAAAACACATATGAATGAACTCCAGTCTTCCTACGCTGATAACAACCTACAGTGATTATGCAAAATGTATGCGACACACTGTACAATTTCCTCTTTGGCTTTCTGTGCATTATGTACACTTAAGCACAAATACTGAAAGAGGAAAGAATTATTGGGTAGTTCTTCTGCATTTTATTTCTGATGAATCCCAGTTCCCTTAACCTGTTTTAATTATATTGTTGCATGCAAGTCACTCATAGAACCATGTACTGTATGTAATAGTGTCAGTGACATCTAAGTAAAATCATATGTTACGTAATTGTTTATCACTCCTAGATATTTAATTTCTTATTTAATAATGTAATTGTGTCTTTGTCTTGCATTTATCTTCATGTCTAACTGAACTATGAGCATCCAGTGACAGATGACTGGTAATACTAATATTAGTCCTTGTTACCACATTTAGCATCAGTGTGAACAGGACCTAGGTCAAGCAGCCCTCCTCACACCAGTGTCCCCAGCCAAAATAACCCTATTAACTGTTTCCCATGCACAATCCTCTCCGCTTCCTGTTGTGTGCACACACACACACACACACACACACACACACACACACACACACACACACACACACACACACACACACTTCCTGTCATGACAAGGCTGAAATTAAAACAGGCTGTTAGTTTGGACTCCTCCGCATCCGACAGTGAGATTAGGGCATTTTCTCACAGTCCTAATAGACAGACAGTAGCGGTATGGAGTGATGGGATACAACTCGGCAACTTTGTGTGTGTGTGTTTTTTTTTTTTCACATACAACATGAAAACTGATTGGGATTGAGATAGGATTACTTTAAAGGGTAGCTTCGGGTTTTTTGTTTTTTCAACCTGGCCCCTATTTTCCTATGTTTTTGTGTTTAAGTGACTGATGGAAACAACAATCTTTGAAATTGGTCCAGTATTACGTAAGCAAGACCGCTGCTATGATGTAACGTGTACAGTAAAGGGCAATAGCGCACCTTCAATTTATGTCCACTAGAAGTGCTTTTTTGCCATTAACAGGCTCAGGTTGTTATTCTAAGAGTCTGATAACATTATGGAAAGGATCCCTACAGAGATAGACATTTTTGGTTTAAATAGAAAGATCATTTTAGTTTAACATGAAACAGCCCCAAAATTGCTATTGCCAAACTCACCACTCCATGTAAATAAAGAGCAAAGTAGACAGAAACAAAATTAAACTTTTGAAAGTCGTGAACACTCTGGTTTGGCTGAAAAAAGACCTTAATTCACCCATTTACATGTGAAACTATGAAGGCTCTATACACGTGTACTGTTTATTTACTGTAAACACAGTTTAGTGAGTTTGGCGATAGCGATTTTGGGGTTTTTATGTTAAAGAAAAGGGATCTTACTCTAAGAAAAAGGTCTATCTCTGTAGGGATCCTTCCCATAATGTCAGACACTTAGAATAATAACCTGAGCCTGTCAGTGGCAAAAACAGCAGTTTTAGTGGGCGTAATTAACAATGCACATTTGTCCTATATTATTACATTGCAGCCCGGTTCGCGGCTGCGGGTTACAGCGCTCAGTACTGGGCCAATTTCAACGATTTTTGTTCACATTAGTCATTTAGACACCAACGCAATCCAGGTTGAAAAAAACTGAAATTACTATTTCAGTCAACACTTGCAGCAGCTTCTGCTTCCCTAACTTGAAAACCAAAAACCAATCCAGGCTGCCAGGTTACAATTACCTTCTTGTTTTTGGAGGGGTTTCACGTGTGCAACCTTTACAATGTTAATCACACCCTCAAGGTAAATAACACTATGGCTTGTTTAAACATGTGCAACTGTGTGTGTATTTGTGTTTGTGGGTGTGTGAAGAGGGGACCGTCAATAATCACTTCACAACGTTCACACAGGAGTTCATGTCAGCAGTGGACGCATGTCAGGAGCTGACAGTGGGTACAATACAACACGGTCTCACAGCAGTTCGTGAAATAGTCACGTTATTTTTAATCTATTGATTCGTGTACACGGACAAGTTCATCTCGTTTTTTTTTCGTGGTGCTCAGCACGGAATGGGAAGCATCTATACGGAGGTTGGGTATAGGAAAAGAAGAACGGGGAAAGGACACGTCACACGGTGGGACACGACCCGCGGTCTGTGGGGGACGTGCGACAACAACGGGACGGTTGCGTTTAGGAAAAGAACAACAGGGAAATGAAACACCACACGCGGGAAACGATGCCCGGTCTCTGGGGTGAAAGTCCTGTGTTGTTTGACCCATCCACCACCCTGACCAACCTCCCTGCACGTATTTTCGTATTTTCATACTACTCCCTACCGTAGTCGTGCTGTGATCACGAAAGAGCCTTCCCATTGAAATACTAGAATATTAGATTAAAATTCGTACTCACCACCACACAAAAAAAAACGACAAACGTGTCTGTGTACACGAATCAATAGATTAAATAACGTGACCATTTCACGAACTGCCGTGAGACTGGGTTGTACAATATAGAGGCCTAATAGTTACCAATAGGCTTCATTGGCTAACATTATGTTGAAATTTCTGTGTACAGTCTCTTGGCAATATAAAATGCATTGATTGAGTTACAGGTGGTTTAAAGCTCACAATATTTTTATCTAACTACTGTATTGAAGAGCAGTTTGTGTCTTTATGTGTCCTTGCATATCTTGAGAACCATTCATTTGATCTACTTCACTGTTGGGTTTATTGTTGGGGAGCCAAGGACGTGTCCTGTCACGTCAAATTATGGTAAAAACATTGAATTAAATTAAAATAAATACATGGCAGTTTGACCTTTTTCAAAGCTTTTATTTTTGAATCCAGAACTAATAATAATCTACTAGAACTATAAAAGAAGATGATGAAGACGTAGAAGACGAAGTCAATGAAGACAATGAAGACAACGAAGATGAAGATGAAGACGAAGACGAAGACGAAGAAGAAAGTACATCCTCAGCCGTCAGAGTCAGGTCTCAGGCGTCAGATGTAAAGGCTTTTGGCGTCATGTAGTCTCGCATTGCCAGACCTTCCTCCACAGCGCTGCGGAGGAGGGTCTGGCTAGTCCACATAGCATTCTGGGATGGGAGAAAAACATGCTCTGGTTTATTGGCATTTCTTTAAACCAATCACAATCGTCATGGGCGGCGCTGAGCTCCGCATGGAGCCGCTGCAAAATAGCCTCAGGGAAGGAACTTGATTTGGTGAAACGTGTACGTTCAAAAGTTCATTTAGTCGTGTGAGAGAAAACTCAGATTGGACAGATAGTCTAGCTGGCTGTCTGGATTTACCCTGCAGAGATCTGAGGAGCAGTTAACCATAGTCCTCAGAAATCTACCGGAGTTTACAATTCCAACATAAAGAAAGTGGCAGGAAACGGACATCTGCGAAAATACCGCGGCACCGGAGCAATCCCGGAAGTGGAACGTCGTGTATGCGTCAGGTCAAACTTCAGCTTCAGGATAAACAGCCTCAGGTAAAACAGCCTTATTCAGTGTTTTGCTCTGAGCCTGTTTCCTCTGAGGATGTATGTTTTCAGCTTTTTTAAACAAAGTTTATGGACGGTTGACATTTACAATTACCGCCAGGTTATTGTAAATGTCATATATGCTCCCCATAGTGCTTCCTGAGCAAGCACAGCCCGTCTATCTATAAAGTGTCTAGAGATAACTCTTGTTATGATTTGATATTATAAATAAAATTGAAAAGAATGTGTTGGTTTGTTTGACCCAGTACGCACATGAACAGCTTTTCCTTTTTACAGCCATGGAGCCACTGTACAGAAAAGTGTGCGTGTGTATTAATGGGTATATAGTCCTCACACACAAACACACAATGCATGCATGTACAGGTGCTGGTCATATAATTAGAATATCATGAAAAAGTTGATTTCAGTAATTCCATTCAAAAAGTGAAACTTGTATAATGTATACAGTCATTCCACACAGACTGATATATTTCAAGTGTTTATTTCTTTTACTTTTGATGATTAGAACTGACAACTAATGAAAACCCCAAATTCAGTACAGCACTCAATACTTAGTTGGGGCTCCTTTTGCCTGAATTACTGCAGCAATGCGGGTGGCATGGAGTCGATCAGTCTGTGGCACTGCTCAGGTGTTATGAGAGCCCAGGTTGCTCCGATAGTGGCCTTCAGCTCTTCTGCATTGTTGGGTCTGGCGTATCGCATCTTCCTCTTCACAATACCCCATAGATTTTCTATAGGGTTAAGGTCAGGCGAGTTTGCTGGCCAATTAAGAACAGGGATACTATGGTCCTTAAACCAGGTACTGGTAGCTTTGGCACTGTGTGCAGGTGCCAAGTCCTGTTGGAAAATGAAATCTGCATCTCCATAAAGTTGGTCAGCAGCAGGAAGCATGAAGTGCTCTAAAACTTCCTGGTAGACGGCTGTGTTGACCCTGGACCTCAGAAAACACAGTGGACCAACACCAGCAGATGACATGGCACACCAAACCATCACTGACTGGAAACTTTACACTGGACTTCAAGCAACGTGGATTCTGTGCCTCTCCTCCCTTCCTCCAGACTCTGGGACCTTGATTTTCAAAGGAAATGCAAAATTTACTTTCATCAGAGAACATAACTTTGGACCACTCAGCAGCAGTCTAGTCCTTTTTGTCTTTAGCCCAGGCGAGACGCTTCTGACGCTGTGTCTTGTTCAGGAGTGGCTTGACATAAGGAATGCGACAGCTGAAACCCATGTCTTGCATACGTAGGTGCGTGGTGGTTCTTGAAGCACTGACTCCAGCTGCAGTCCACTCTTTGTGAATCTCCCTCACATTTTTGAATGGGTTTTGTTTCACAATCCTCTCCAGGGTGCGGTTATCCCTATTGCTTGTACACTTTTTTCTACCACATCTTTTCCTTCCCTTCGCCTCTCTATTAATGTGCTTGGACACAGAGCTCTGTGAACAGCCAGCCTCTTTAGCAATGACTTTTTGTGTCTTGCCCTCCTTGTGCAAGGTGTCAATGGTTGTCTTTTGGACAGCTGTCCAGTCAGCAGTCTTCCCCATGATTTTGTAGCCTACAGAACTAGACTGAGAGACCATTTAAAGGCCTTTGCAGGTGTTTTGAGTTCATTAGCTGATTAGAGTGTGGCACCAGGTGTCTTCAGTATTGAACCTTATCACAATATTCTAATTTTCTGAGATACTGAATTTGGGGTTTTCATTAGTTGTCAGTTCTAATCATCAAAAGTAAAAGAAATAAACACTTGAAATATATCAGTCTGTGTGGAATGAATGTATACATTATACAAGTTTCACTTTTTGGATGGAATTACTGAAATAAATCAACTTTTTCATGATATTCTAATTATATGACCAGCACCTGTATGTGAATGAGAGTATGCATGTGCCAGTATTTAGTACCTGTATATACAGTACAAGTATGTGCAAGTCAAGTATTTAATTTTGGCCTAGGCGGCTTACCATAGCAAACTACCAGCCTGTCAGGAGCATGCATTCTTATTCAGTCTATTGGCTGGGACGTGGCTGAACTAACACACACCCACTGGCTATACATTCTGTCAGTGTACAGATTATGCAGCAAGACAGAGATATGTTGTTCATTGTCACCATCATGTGGTGGCTTGTAAAATAGATGGTAAATATAAGTCCACTAAATCAGACTTGTCAGACTGTCTGCCTCTACCAAAAACTACAAATGTGCTGCTAATTGCAATGCATTTAAGTGAATGATTTCCGATTGTTTTTACACAGCTTTCACTATGGTTTGCACATTTCAAAAACACAACTGCCCACTCTGAGTGCAGGCTCACAATATTCTCAATGTGTGAGCTCAAAAGCAGAGGGGTGCAAAATGTTAAGACTTTCAAGTCCCATGTGAAGGGACAAACAAACGTTTCACGTGTGCACCCTTTACATGTTAATCACACCCTGAAGGTAAATAACACCAAGGCTTGTTTAAACATGTGCAAGTGTGTGTGTGTATTTGTGTTTGTGGGTGTGTGAAGAGGGGACAGTCAATAATCCCTCAGGGTTCACACAAGAGTTCATGTTGTAGTGTATAAAGCATTTCAATCCAAATGGATCTCTCTCACAGACAGCACTTTTTCTCAACTGCCTGAAACACCTCGCCCACATTCCTGTTTCCATTCCTAAATGAGTGATGTCATTGATTGAGAAAGCCAGCCCCGTTTTTCATATGTGCTGCCCATAGGTGCTGCCTGAGCAAGCACAGCCCGTCTATCTGTAAAGTGTTTTGAGATAACTTTTGCTATGATTTGATACTATAAAATGAATGAATTGAATTTAAAAGAATGTGTTGGTTTGTTTGACCCAGCCATCCATCACAACATCCTATCCCAATGCACACACGCATACACATGAACAGCTTTTCCTTTTTACGGCCATGGAGTCACTGTACAGAAAAGAGTGTGTGTGTGTGTGTGTGTGTGTGTGTGTGTGTGTGTGTGTGTGTGTGTGTGTGTGTGTGTGTGTGTGTGTGTGTGTGTGTGAGTGAGAGGCAGAGGGCTATATACATGAATACTCACACACACACTTAGGGTTGGGTACCGAACCCGGTACTTTTACCAGTACACTCACGTAGGTACTACCGAGTATTGGTTCACGTAAAATCAAACGGTGCCAAATTTCGGTACCTGAGAATAAACGCAAGCTTATCTGTCCTCTCTGCATGTTGACAGAGAGCAGAGCTCCGATACACACAGACACGCACGCACGCAGAGGTGCTGATGGAGCAAACTACGTCGGCTCTGCAGTTTTGTTGAAGTCACAGTGAGTCACGGCAATGCCGATAAAGGGGTTTCACGTGTGGTTACAGTTTTTCAAAACTTCACGCAGACACCTTTCACTGTGATATGATATTAATGGCGAGCCGAAAGCGGTCGCTGGCGCGCGCATATGTGACGTCATGAAATCGCCATAACTATTTATAATCGTGCGTGGTGGTCGCGACACTAGATGCAGTCTTCTCCTGAACGGAGGTGGCGCTATTGAGGAAAGGCTACCGGCTTTGCTCTTTCTAAGGACTAGAAGAAGAAGAAAAAGGTAAACAACGACAGAACTGGCAGCAGCATTGACGTCAATGCTTCAATTTGATTCGATGACCTACTTGATCGGATCAAGCCTTTCATTCGCCATAAAAGAACTCATCTTAACCCAGTAAGTTTACAAGAGAGACTTGCAGTCACTCTGAGAGTCCTGGCATCTGGTTGCCCAGGAGCTCGTTCATGCTTCCTGTTTCCCCTTTGTCACGCGCCGCTGAAAAAAAAAGAGTGGTGCGCGACCTCTGCTTGCGCGCTATAAATCCGGGTGCGCCAGCAAGATCTACGTCATTTTGACGTCACGATGGCGCACGCCAGGTTGGGAATGGCCAGTATAATTCACCTCTTGCACTTCCTGTGAGACGAGCAGGCACAACGGTGGTTTCTGTGCCCTGGGGACTGACTGACAGGCTGAGGTTGCAAGGCAAGGCAACTTTATTTCTACAGCACCTTTCAGCAACAAGGCAATTCAAAGTGCTTCACATGAAACATTAAAGAGCAATTAAAAACAGTCATGATGAAAATAAAACAGGCTGAAATATAATAATATACAAATACAACAATAACTGTTACAGTGAGTAAGACATTTATAATTATTCAGTTGTAGGGACAGGTTTGGGAGGAGAGAGGGAGGGGTTTTATTTTTGTTTTTGTTTAATTTCTGTCAGTGTAAAATATTCTAAATAAATAACATAATGTTCTAAGTAAATAGGTTCGGAATTATTTTTACAACCAAAAAAAGTACCTTTGGGTACCGGCAACCGAATTCCAGGTACCGGAATTGGTAGTGGTGCGAAAGGTACCCAACCCTACACACAATGCATGCATGTATGTGTATGTATGTATATGCATGTATATGAATGAGAGCATGTACCAGTGTTTAGTACCTGTATATACAGTACATACAGTATGTGCAAGTCAAATATTTAATTTTGGCTATATATATATATAAAACTAACTGGCTATACTGTACATTCTGTCATTGTACAGATTGGGCAGCAAGACAGAGATATGTGGTTCAATGTTGCCATCATGTGGTGGCTTGTAAAATAGATGGTAAATATAAGCCCACTAAATCAGACTTGTCAGACTGTCCGCCTCTACCAAAAACTACGAGAAGCCCCTGACTGCAGACCATAGACAGTATATAAGAATGGACCAACAGATCCCGTTGCTCTGGACGGAGACCAGTGAAGGCCATTAGAAGCATTTTTCCGGTGAGCGCTGAGCGTTACTGAGCAGCCTCCAAGAGAGAGAGACGTAGATGTGACGTGAGCAACCTGTCTGAAAGTTGGAAGTCTTCTGGTAGCTGTGCCAAGAGAAATCTCAATCATTCCCAATCTTGCAGAGACGGAGAGCGTAGGTATATATAAGGAGATAACATAGACACAGGCTAATTATTGCTAACTAAAATGCTAGTTAACATTAGTAATTACACTTAAACAGCTAATTTAAGTCGAAACTGCCTGCGAGCTTCTCCTGCGCTGTAAACCTTTGATGTAAATTTACAGCTAAAACCTCGCAGTATCTTACTGTTTTAATGTTATACAGGATCATACTGTAAGTGGCAATGCATTCTGGGAGAAAATAATGATATTACAGCACCATCTCTAGAATGTTGCAGATTATAGGGATTTACTGTTAATCGCAGTGCATCTCGGGAAAATAAAGAAAAAAGCTGGAATTACACTTTGAATTTGAACATATCTATTTTTCTGACCAGTCTATTTTAAGACATGCAGCACATTTCGCTGTTGCTACTCTTTCCAAATTATGCTTTAAGTGAAAAAAATTAATAATAATTATTAATATTATTAACTAATAATTAGTGAGAAAATATTTAGCATAACAGGACTATATCTTACGGCAAAGAGTGTCTATTATTTGTATATGTGTGTGTGTGTGTGTGTGTGTGTGTGTGTGTGTGTGTGTGTGTGTGTGTGTGTGAGAGAGAGGGGGAAGGACACAAGCCATCCGTGAGACTTTTTGTCACAGTGACTGGCTTGGACTCGTGTGGTGATGCGTATCAGTCTCTGAGAAGGAAAGCGAATGGACAGTAGCAGCTGCATCAAGAGGACGCGATTCAGCATTTTTTTCAACATTTATGTAAGTTTCAACATCTTTTTGTTTGCCTACATGCCTTGATGTGGATAATGGATAGTTTTATCGGTTTATTTTTTGTCAGATATGGCAGCAGATCACTCAGTAACATTAACGTTAAGCTAGCTAGCTAGTAAAGTTAAGCATCAGTTAATGTTAGCTAACGTTAGCTGACAGGTCACGGTCACTAACGTTACCACTAACACAGTTAGCTAGCGTTACCGTTAGAAGATTTTCCTCAATGAGCCTAACTTTATGCTGTACAGACATTTTGGAGCGCGATCTTTAAAAATAAAACAAAAAAAATCCTCAACCCTATGCTGAATCTGATATTTGCTCTTTTTTTTCTTCTTCAACTAAAGTTACTGTAACCTTACAGACTTTTTTGTGGTCTCATATTTACTCGGGTTTTCTCCTAAAACTAGAACTTTAGCTAGATAACGGACTTTTGTGCAAAAGAAGAGAACGTTATAATATTGACCTATTTTCAAACGGTTTCATTGTCAATTTTGTGGCTTCGTATTTGTATTTTTGTTGGTTTTTTTTAAAACTTTAGGCGGACTTTTTTTTTTTTTTTGCTAATTAACGTTGTTTAGTCATATTTTCCTGGGTTTACTTCTAAAACTATAACTTTAGATAACAGACTTTTTTTGTGCAAACGAAGATATAATATTGACGTGTTATCTATCTATTTATCTAACGGTTATAAATCTAACGGTTTTATTGTCAATAGGCTAAATGCCAACGGCTGTTGTGACGTACTTCCGCTGAAACGTGAGGAGGTTGTAAAGTGCAATATTAAAAAATGATTGTAAGAAGCAGTGAGTCAGGAGCACACTGTATATGGAGGGGGTTTGTTGCAGTATTTGTATTCTGTCATAAAAACTCTTGTGGTGTAACAGTAACACAGCCACCCACATACATACATTTAATTAAAGTTATGTGTGTACATTTTGTGTAATTAATTATGAACAGTTCTGTATTCAATTTCTTTAGATTTGCATCATATAATCTACTGACGCGTTTCTGGGGCTTGATTGCGAAACTCTCTACCGTCCATGGTCAGTGTTCAACAAGCACAAAGAGGAGCTCTCATAGAGTCAAGTGCTACAACCCATTCCCTGCAGCCCATTGACGAGTTGTTCTTATTTTTGAATTACCTTGCCCTTGGGTCCAAGCAACGGGACCTTGCTGACCGGTACGGTATCCATCAGTCTACGGTCAGCAGAATCATAACAACATGGAGCAACTTCCTATTCACAGTACTTGGCTCAGTGAGGATCTGGATACCCGAAGAGGAGATACGGAGAAAACTGCCTGCAGACTTTAAGGACTACCCTGATACGACAGTGATCCTTGACTGCACTGAGCTGAGGTGTCAATGCCCATCTTCTCCTCTCCTCCAGAGTGAGGTATTTTCCTCCTACAAGTCCCACTGCACTCTGAAGGGGCTCATTGGGATCGCGCCACATGGGCCAGTGACATTTGTCTCTGCGCTGTATGCTGGGTCTATCAGCGACAAACAGATTACCCGTGAATCTGGTGTCCTCAATCTGCTCAAACCTGGGATGGCTGTCATGGTAGACAGAGGTTTCCTCATTAATGACATTGTACCCTGCAAGGTTTACAGGCCAGCCTTCCTCTCTGGCAGGCCTCAAATGTCTGCATCTGAGGTCAGGGAGACCCAGGCCATAGCACGTCTAAGGGTGCAAAGTTTTTTGATTCTGTGATTCCCCTACGGGTTTTTGGGAGCATCAATCAACTGTACACGGTGGCTTGTCTCCTTACAAACTATGAAAATGGGCCACTGGTAAAGGCCTGGGCAAAGAAGCCTGAGGTCTAATGATTTGCAACATGTAAAGAGAAACCACACTGTATATGTATACACTTTCATGAAGGCCCTGCATATCAGACTTTCAGCCAGATGACCTTCAACAAGGCATTGCACATAACATACATACAAACTATGTATGATATGTGCAGTGCCCTGATGAGGGACATCTGAGTGAAAGCTTGATATGCAGTATCTTTATGAAAGCTTGGTGATATTAAAAATAATTGCATGGATCCAAGCATAAAACCAGTTTTTGTTTGTACATTCAAAAAAATCTTAATTTTGTTCTAGAATTCTTTTTTAAACCCCTTTCAATTCCTTAATCTTATCAGAGTTTATATTTGTTTGAAATCTGTTTGTATACAGTTTAGGCCTTTGAATGCTATCTTGTTAAAATAATTTGGTCAATTCAAGTAGTATTCTGCTTTTGTTTGGTCTCTCATTTGTAATTCCTGTCTCTTACCTTTTAAAACTAAACTTAAGCCGTACAAAACACCAAAATGCTTAGATCCAAGTCATTTTTTTAAAAACTTTTTTTACCCTAAACATTACATCACAAAAGCACAATGCTGCAACATTTCACTGATGAGGTTGTCATTTATTTCCTACACAGTAACTTCAAATACATTTTTTTATTTTGTATTTAACATTTATTTCACCAGGTAAGCTGTTGAGAACAGATTCTCATTTGCAACGGTGACCTGGCCAAGAATAAAGCATAAGTGTGCAAGACAACATACTAAATCCATGGTACGCTTCCTGAACTTTCAGAGTGGAGATGTCTGGCAGAGGGCAGCTAACTCCTTCATACAAGATGCTTCTGTGGAAAAAAGACAAACATAAAATTAAGAAATACATGTGTATAGTGTATCTACTGAATGTAACTAAATGAGTTTTGTGCGTGTGACAGTGTGTGCGCATTTGTGGGTTGCTTGTATGGAGGAGGGAGTGTGTGCGTGCGTACATCCACGGAAGTACGAAGTTAGCTGGGAGTAGTGCGCCGTCTGGTACAGTAGAGCTGCCACATGACTGCACAATGCTGTACCTGCCACACAGGCATCTCTGTAGCACCACTGGCTTTGAATCCCTTAGCACAATCTGTTACAACACCAAATATTTGTTAGAGAAAATGTACCAGCTGCAACTGCAATTAAAGAGAGACAGCCTTTCACACACTAAATTTGTGAACTTTTGTTGAACTTTAAAATGTGTAAAGTGATACAGGGATTGATACACTTTATTTAGCCTACAGCTGACCAGGTCAAATGTAATAGATCATGATTAATCTCACTTTACTCATTTTAAAATAGCAATGCAGAATAAGTAATGAAAAAATTATAAGAACTCTTAACAAAATCTTGCTTCTGTGGGAGCCATTCATTTTACATTCTTTCTGGCACACCTTGTATTCATACTTTACGCGAAGCCAGATATATCAGGTACCATATGATTCATATAGTGCAATGGCTTCTGGCTTTTCCTCATAGAGCTGAAGCACTCAGACCTAACCGTGACCTCTCCTGACTCCTTATTTGAAACTGTGATTAACATAGAGGTTAGGGTATTGCATTTCAGAAACACAAAATATTTATGACATTAACCTATCACTCTGCTAACGTTATTAACGTTGCTTCGTCACTGTGCTAACATTGGCTAGTAAAGAGCATAGACAGTAGCTAAAGCCAAGGAGCTAGCATGTATCATCGTTTGGTAAACTCAAAACACAGGCTTGTTAACTTACCTTCATAGTTGTATATATAGCTGGACACATACAATTTAAAACCTTTGTCCTTTTTTGATGTTGGTGTCTTCGATGTGGCCTGGATTATCCGATGTACGTTGTTTGTCGTTATCCTCGGCAGGTCCTGCAGCGACGAGTAAAGAACGCCATAGCTACAGCTAACGTTAGCGAGTACCGGAAGTACTGCAGCTGGCTGAAGAGTCCGGAAGCATCAGAACAGAAGTCTGCAGCATTTAGCCTATTGGGTGGCTTCATATTTGTATTTTTCAAAAATGCTTTTGGCGGCCTTTTTTTTTTGTTAACGAACATTTGAAACGGTTCATTGTAAACTCGGTGGCTTCATATTTGCTCCCATCTAAGACTTTTTTCTTCTTTTTGTAGCTAACGAACATTTCAAAATGTTACTTTGTCAACTCTGTGGTCATGACTGTGACACAATATTTGCATTTGTTAGGCATATGAAAATTCACAGGAATGTCCCTAACCTATCCTTTAGATGTGCCCTACCTAATTGTAAGCACACATTCAGAAACATAACTGTTTTCAAAACTCATGTATATAGACATCACCCAGATAAAAATAAGAGGCCATCTGGTAACGTTAACACTACAAGTCATTTTGTTGGCTATGAAACAAAACTGTCTTGTCGTGTGGATTTTTGCACCGTCAAGTGTGACAATATTTCAAATTTCTTCTCTCATTTAAAGAGCCATATTAGAGAAGGCAGGTCAGTTTCTTGTCCACATACAAACTGTGATGAAATATTCTCTATGGTGTCTACATTTTCATCCCATTTGTAAAGGATGCACAAAAAAAGTACAGTGGGAGGTGTTGCAAGCCATCTGACTTCAGAAAGAGGAGCAAATATTCAGATGGAGTGTGTCAGCGAGCAGGTCGAAGGCTTGAGTGAACAGACAGAAGTCATGGGTAGGCATGCAGACATGTTGGCTGGCAACCATAATGGTGATACAGAGGGGGAGCATTCAGAGGTTTTTCCTCTGTAGGACATGTAGATGAGTCAGCCAACAGTTTGGCATTGTTTTATCTTAAACTGCAGGCAAAGCTGTTATTACCATCTTCAGTCATACAGTCCATTATTGAGGATTTCCAGGGCATACATAATATCAGCCAATCTAATGTATTCCATAAGCTTTCAGAGAAGTTGGTTGCCCGGGGAATCTCAAAGGGGGATATTAACAACATTTTAGATATCATCAAATCAGAAGACCTATTCCGGGCATGCAACTCTGGTACATTAAAAACTGATAAAAGAAGAAAAACTGTTTTCAAAAATCAGTTCAGATATGTTGAACCAGTTCCTCTCTGTCTGGGTCAGAATGAGTCAGGAAAAGAATGGTTTGCCCAGTATGTGCCTGTGAAAGAGACACTCAAGTCACTTTTTCAGTGTGAATCAGTCAGGCAACAGGTTTATTCACGTAAGGAGCAGGTGCGCTCCTCAGCTCAGCCGAAAGATACACTGGAGGATGTGTGGGATGGTACCAATGTGACAGAGCATGTATTATTTAAATCTGTTGCCAACTCCTTGGGCCTCATACTATATCAGGATGCCTTTGAGGTTGCAAATCCACTAGGCTCGGGGAAAAATTAGCATAAGATTCTTGCTGTTTACTTTACACTGGCCGATATTGCCCCCCACAACCGGCCAAGTATGGATCAAATGCAGGTGGTTTTATTATGTAGAAAGCAGGATTTTAAGTACTTTGGCCAAGACAAAGTATTTAGCTCACTTGTAACAGATCTAAAAGATCTAGAGGAAAATGGTGTGACCTTGTCTGATGGAAAGGTGCACAAAGGCACACTGTGTGCCATTGCTGGTGATAACCTGGGATCACACAATATTGGTGGTTTCAATGAGAATTTTAGCAGGAGTATTTACTTCTGCAGATTCTGTGATATTGATCGTAAGACATTTATTACCTGCCCCTTGGCGAAGGCCTCAGCCAGGACAGTTGAATCGTACAATGGCCATGTGCAGCAAAATGTTGCAGCAAACTCAGATTCATCTGCCGGCATTAAATTTGATTCAAAATTTAATGAACTTTCCTTCTTCCATGTATGCCAACCTTGGCTACCTCCTTGCATAGGCCATGATCTTTTTGAAGGTGTTGTATCATACGACCTGGCCCTGTATATCAGACACCTCATTACAGAGCAGAAGCAATTTACTTACATCGAACTAAACCGCCGCATTAATCACTTTCGCCAACAATAAACCAAGTGATGTCAATCCTGGAAGTGAGAAACTAAGTGGACATGCAGTGCAGAATTGGTGTCTTCTTAGACTTCTGCCAGTCTTGATTGGGGACAAGATTTACAATCCGATGAACAACAATATTTGGCAAATGGTGCTGCAACTCAGATACATTGTTGAACTGATCTGTGCTCCAACGATAACCACTGGTCAGATGAGTATTTAGTCAGCCAAAAAGAAGCTTTTCCAGATAGTCCATTGAAGCCGAAGCACCATTATGTATCACATTACCCAGATCTTACCATTTGTTTTGGGCCTCTCATACGCCTATGGACGCTTTGATTTGAAAGTAAGCATACCTATTTTAAACAGTGTGCTCGCAAACTACACAACTTCAAGAACCTGCCTTCTATGCCTGCTGAAAGGCATCAGCTCCTGCAAGCTTACCATAGTGCTGGTGATATCCTCCCACAATGTGTAGTAGTTGAAAGAGGTACAGATTTCTTTGTACTGGACTACAACGATAGGATACAAGAGGCAGTTGCTCACTTCAGTTTTCGGCCAAGCAACACTGTTGCTGCTCATGAAGCTACCGTAAAGGGTACAAGCTGTGTGTTGTGCTAGAGGAAGACGATGAAGGACTAGTCTTTGGCAGGATTAAGTTGATTCTAACTCAAAATGCTTCTGTTGTCTTCTTTGACCCAGATCTGTTTGTCTAGTTGATCAGGGGGTTCATTGCCTTACAACTGATGCACACAATGCACAATATGTTTGCACTGAGCACGACAAGTTACTGGACTACTATCCTCTGCCAGAGTATGATATGCAGGGTTTATCAGTAATAGCAGTTCACCACTCTTTTCCACTCCTATAGGATGTCGGACCCTAGTGCTCTGATCAGAGAGTCCATCCTCTGCACTCTTCCCAGTATCACTCCAGAGTCACTACAAAATGTGATTGAGAAGCTGATGCAGCAAGGAGTGGAGAGCAGAGAAGACTTGCAGTATGTGAGAGAGCAGGACATGGAAGAGTTCATCCGGCCAATTCAGTGCAGAAAACTTCTGGAAGCCTGGAAGCCCAAAGGTAATCAAACCTTTTGAGTGTATTTGCAAGCTATATTGTCTCAGTTATAAGATTATTTATCTTAATGAGAGAAGACATGACAGGATAAGAGAAGAGGAAATAAGATATGTGACAATATGAAAAGGGAAGAGAATAAACTATAATAGAAGTTAAGACGAGAAGATAAATATAATGTTACGATAAAAGAAAAGAAGACAATAAGAAAAAACAACACAATATAAAAAAAGAGAAGAGAATTAAAAGGAAAAAATACAATAAAAGCAGATACTGTACAATGACAAATGACAAAAGAAGATAAGAGAGAAAATACATAAATGCGTATCATATTTCTATTAACATATTACACAAATTCAAGTCTCTGTAAATATGTACAGGTATTATATTATGGTGTTTTGTAAACACTTAGCAAGTGTGTTTTGTATTCCTACCTTCTACAGCCTTCATATGGTATGTTGAATATTTTTACCCATTCACAGATGGCTTCTAAAATGTACAGTAACGTGATAGATCTTAATGTAGCAACTATATACAAAACTACAAATAAATGTCAAAGCATTAAACTGATGTTTGGATAAAAATGTGAGTGAGGGGTATCATTCTGACTCTACAACATTCCATCTTAAAATGGTATATTTTTTGTCATTGCAGAGCCAGAGAACAGTTGTAACCTTCGCAGGCAGATGTCTGCATGTGTCCCATTTATGGAGACCTCTCCATTGTCAAGTAGCCCCATGTCCTCTCCTCCAATGTCTCCACCTCAGCACAATGCCCCTTGCCTTGCGTACAGCCATTCAGAATGGAAAGAGGCCTCTGCCGGGGGACAGGCGACAGTTCATTTGAATACTTGTTGATGACATGAGAAAGTTTGAAGTGAATCCAAGCAGAGCCCAATGTCTGATGATTGCAAAGGCCATAGTGAGACAGTATCCATAGTCGTTTGCAGATACAATGGATGATGGAAGAACGACAGTAGGAGCAGGATATGAATCAATTTTATCTCAAATGAAAGTACGCATAGAGCATTTAAACAGAAACAACACCCTGGCTCGGCAGAGAAAATCTAAGGCAGTGACTGCGGAAACACCACAACGAGGACCTGCAGACAGTTATGGCTGCATATGATGGAAACCTGAACTTCCACCTGAGGAGACATCAGAAGCTTCGGAAGAGATGAGACAAAGGATGACGTTGATCTTTTTACATGAAGATTTGTCAGGAGTGGAAAGGGCAGAAGTGATCAGCCTTATGGAGACAACATACTACCTGCAGCGTCAAATGATAAATGCCATTCCAGGGCCAGCATTTGAAGACTTGAAGCAGCAATGGTCCTACTTGTTTGTGCTAAGATGCATGTGTTCTCATTTTGAACTGCTGACTGATGTTCCAATTGTACGAAAAATTGTCGAAGAGCATGGCAAAATCCTCACTGAATTCTTCAGACAAAACACAAACAATGAAGAAGTGAAAGCTGTTCTCTACAGAGCTGGCTGCAGTGTGACAGCTCCCAGCATCATCCAGCTGTTGATGGCGCATTTCAAAGAACCACTGGACGCCCTCATCATCGAAGCCGATTTATTATAATTATAAATACATGTTCCTTCTTCCCTCCCACAATATTTTTCCCTATATTATTTGAAATGTTTGATTTCTTTCAAAATGCTAATATAACGTAATTATTGCATTTTTGTTATGTTTTTTTCTTTGTAGATGTCTGCCACTCCTGCCATGATACAGACTGTCCCGCTGCCTGAAAGCCCAAGATTAATAATACTTGGTACGTAGTTTGTGTGGCAGTCTACTGTAGTACCACAAATGAGGTTAACATACAGCTCATAAGCAGCCTTTTTGAGTTCATTATTACATTATAGTCAATATTACAGAACATTAACAAATGTGTTAATCATTTAAGTTTTATTTAGATAGCCACATCAATAAAAAAACAGGGTTTTCTGCAGTGCATTATAGTTAAAGCATGGGCTATAGGGGGAAATACACTGACGGAAAGTCATCAGGCTTTGTATTTGTTGGGTAAAGCCACAATGCCATAGATAAAACTAATATTTTGTTTTATATTTCTAGTCACCAAAGTCTAATTCTACCATAGCCATACGTATGAAGACATACAATCAAATTGTTTGGATATGTAAATAAATTCAGATCAAATGAATTTATGTACAGTGAAATCATATTGTTGCCATTTCTATTAACTATTCATATTTTTTTTTCAGGTCCAACTTCGCTGACTGATCAGCGGTGGTTTGTGAACGTGGAGGGCCATGTTGTCAGTGAGGGAGTGTCCTTTGTGCTGGGGCTTGCTGTTCTAATGTCAACTTACTACAACTTTAACCTGCAATACCAGGACAATGCCGCATGCTCATTGGAGTTCATTCAGAGGTAGGAGGTTTCCCACACATATTACACACCTGGATTTACTTTTTATTGATTAAGTGCTCAGAGATTAGAATTTCAGTAGCTAAATCTGCTGATGTACTACAAGCATATACATTTACTAAAATGTAAAATAATAATAAAAATACTTAGGGGTTTGACATCATTTCGCGACACCAAATCTGGATTGGGTGAAACCAGACCAAAACCATAGGTCTGCTTGTGCGCAGCTCATTTGGTGTGCAATGTGCAGCACACAATAGGCTGCTGTACCGCAAGTACCTATCGTCACCCGTCACGCTGTAGCGGCAGCCCTGTAACTATACGCACAACCGGCGCAACGTCATAGAATGTCTCTGAACAGACGCCCACTTTTAGGGGAAAACAATCCCGCGTTCCCCATAGACAACAACAGCGTAACGACAGAGGAAATGTAAATCGCTCCAAACTTTTACTTTAAACAAACCGTTTTTAATTAATAACTATGCCGAAAGGTTGCTGAGTAGTTTTGTTGCACCAACAATACATCCAAAAACCCCGGTCTTCTATTTGTCCTCTTGCCATGTCCTAAAATAGATCCTGATAGATGGGCTTTGGCTCCAGGCTATAGACCAGACCAGCGGCGATCAAACTTAGTTTATTAAGGTATCCTGAATGCTCAGGTTCAGGCAAGGTCACAATATAAACATTAGTCATGTGTATAAAACAAACCATCTGTTTAATATGAAAAAAATCCACACACATTTGTCAAAATTATGATCCAAACACACGTCAAATTGCATTGACTTCTATGGGACCGTCTGTTTTCTATCCCCCAAAAGGGGGCGCGGCCTTGAGTTTTAGCAAAGTACCCGTATCTGCCGGTTGTGCGTATACCGTCAAGCAGCATTGTTACATTTTGTGACATTTCAAAATAAAAGAATATTTTTCCTCATTAAAGTTTTCTAAAATAATACTATAAAAACACAGCTCTAATGTTCATGAAATGTTCTCCACAAATACAGGAGGAAAAAAGTCAACTTATAATATGTATAAATAATTGTATTAAGCTGTAAAACATTTTTTCCAGAAATTATATACTTATAATATATCTAAATTATTGGTAACTGTATTGTTTATTTCCTTTGGAATGTGTACTTATACATTGGTATAAATAATATTATACACTTTTTAAACTTGTTTAGTAGCTGAATACTACTTACTATAAAATACTAAAAAAATACAAATTAAGCTGTAGCTCCTTTAACACTGAGGTTAAGACTATATGTTCTCCTACAAAATTAACCGTTTCTTCACTAACCTAAAGCATGTGTGTTGTTACATTGTCATTTAGAATCTGCATGGGGATTAATCCTGAGAGGATCAAAGGCATTCAATGGACAGGCACCCAGCGGAAAAACTGCAAAGATGGTCCAGAAGAAACCATCAACAGTGAACCCGCATGTCTGCACCCTACTCAGGAAGCTCAACGACTTCAAGTGGGACTTTGTTTGATCTTCTCTCATAGCATTGTATTGTTTAGGCGCAGATACCATTTGTCGATCATCAATGAACAATATATGCCGATAAAGGGCCAATACTGATCGATTTTGTGTTGTTTAGTTTAGTTCTTGCAGCTGATGTTGATGTATTATTGTATTGGCCAGTTTCCCTGTTCGTAGTGTATTGGGACAGTGACTGGCTATATAATGGTGTGTGACTCTATGGAGCTCAACAGTGACTTCTCACTTTTTTTTAACGGTGGTTCTGGAATTGTTTTTTCCCAGTTCAAGTGTTTCATTGACGTTTCAAAAATTGCTGATATATAGAGTTTATAGAGTTTTAACCCTGGAACTGAGCCAACCAGCTACAAGATGAGTTACTAGTTTTGGTGATTATAAAACATTTTATTCAACACAACAAAAACAAGTTACAATACTGCGTAGAGAAACTATCATAGCTGTTCAATGGTAGAGGCTCGCTCTAGCCGTTCGCGGTTTTGTGGATACGGTAAACGTGTCTATGGGAACAGCGAGTTGGGCCAATCAGAGACATTGCTGTTACGCTTAGGATTGTGGGTAGTGTAATTTTTCTCCATAGGATCGCGCATAAAACATGTTTTTTCTTAATGCAAGTTTGATTTCATATGGACCTCTTGCTTTTACAACCTTGTAGCTCGAGGTCAGTCTGCCTCAGATGATTTAAATTGCTAATGATAGGCACATTTTCCATTGCACGTCTTCTGGTGCGTATGTTCGACGTCACGAACACGCCACAAAACGGGTGTTAACTTTTTCTGCTACGGCTTTGATACAGTTCACAAAACTGCAAACTCTGCTGTACCGTTCTTTAAACGTGCTGTATACTCACATATTTGCTACAGTATGAATAAAGAGTTAATTAGATTTTGAATCTTGCCTTTTGTTCATTGTTATTTAGGACTGATTATTTATTGCAGTCTTCCCTAAGGTAGAATTTAAAGCTGCAGTATTCTGAGATTTTTATAATAGTATTTTTTTATGCTGCCAACACAAGTGTATAAATGTAAAACAAATTCAATAATATGTTTATTTACAGTAAATAAAAAAAGACATGAACATAAAAGGATATTTTAGATTTACAGTGTAATACTGGCAAAACAGCTGTCAGTAAAATACAGTAAATTCAAATAATACAGTAAGAAACTGTATGTCTATTTACAGTAAAATACCTTAAATTTAAAATACAGTATGCCTACTGTAAATAAACAGTAGTTTACTGGCGAAGCTGCTGCCAGTATATTACTGTAAATTCATATACAGTTAGTAACTGTAAACCTGTTTACAGTTAAGTACTGTAGTTTTAAAATACAGTATGCTTACTGTAAATAAACAGTAGTTTACTGGCAAAGCTGCTGCCAGTATATTACTGTAAATTCTGGTAAAGGTTTACATACGGTAATTTCTCTACTATGCGACAGTAAGTCGCGTGGTTATGACACAATCGTTAGCCTATTTTTACAAAAACGTCTGCTACGGAGCCATAACGTGAGGTACAAGGTAATGGAGCCTTTTATACATTGTCATGTTTCTTTAGAAATAAACAATGGACAAATAGAGTCTTTAAACGCTTCAGATGTAAAGTTATTCGCTGTCAAAGTGACGTCAAAATGAATTGCAGTCAATGGAATGCTAACGTCGGGTGATTGCTTTGTAGCATCACAATGGCTCCAAATGAGGTTTGAGCTCTGAAGCGAAGCTTACCCCCTTCCTGCAGACCCGCAGACTTCAATGTGGGCGGAGTTAAACATTTAACCCTGCCCACTGCCCAACTCATTTAATACGGTGTCCGAAGAGGGACAAGAAACCTTAATGAATGTGGCGAAATGCAGCGATTTAAACACAATGAAGTTAATCTTTGGTTTTACTAATTATGAAATACAATATTGTATACATTTCATAAAATAACAGATTAACTACCTATGAAAACATTAAATTACCTTATTTATGCATTAAATGATAAATCAATACAAATACATAAATAAATACAAAATATTTATTGATATGAGACATTAAATGTAAAGATTGATAGGTTACGCATAATGGAAGAAGTAATTTGTTTGTTCAATGGTTTAACTATATATATGGGTTTAACATCATCACAGAAAGTATTGCAATAACAAATGTTTAACATGGCAGTGTGATTTTTCTTATATCATCATATTTTATAATATAAAATGATGTGGAACAACTTATCACTTAGTCGTTGAGCGGCAGCAGCACAGTCAGACCCAGGATGGGAGTTCAAGGCCTGGCCACTTTTCTGGTGATCAGTCTTGTATAGTCTATATGAACGACGTTCCACTTCCTGGATTGCTCCCGCCGGATGTCCGTTACCTTCAGTTTTCTTTGTGTTGGAATTTTAAACTCTGGTGGATTTATGAGGACTATGGTTAACTGCTCCTCAGATCTCTACAGGGTACATCCAGACAGCTAGCTAAATAACCTTCGAACGTACACATGTTCCACCTAAACAAGTTCCTTCCTGTGGCTCTTTTGCAGAGGCACCGTGGCTTTTCCCTGTGCTTAGCGCCACCCAAGATGATTGTGATTGGTTTAAAGAAATGCCAATAAACCAGAGCATGTTTTCCTCCCATCCCCGAACGCTGTGAACTAGCCAGACCTTCCTCCGTAGTGCTGTGGAGGAAGGTCTGGCAAAGCGAGACTAAGGGCCCTATCTTGCACCCGGCATAGCGCAGCACAGCGTAAAGCCCGACACAAGTGTCTTAGCTAGTTTAAGACAGACGCAGTTGTCAATTTCCCGTCCAGTGCCCGCGTCGTTTAAACAGCAAATGCACCTACACCTACCTATCTGTGCGCCCATCGGCGTGCTGGTCTTACAGGGAGGTGTGTTCAGGTGAATTCTTGGCGTATTGCTCTCTTGAGGCAGCGGGACGTGATCGCGCCATTGACCAACAAAAACCTGGTCTAAAGTCAATAACGCAGCATTTTATTGTTATTTTAACAGCGCAGTGGTCCAATGTGCCTAGGCTCGTGCACAGCGTGCGCACATTATGCTCGTTACACACACAGGGATGTGCAGCAGCACACAAGATTAAAAATAAAAATATTACAATGTGAAATAGCATTATTGTGTATATCTATATATTTTATATTACATGTTATAGTTGCTGGCGCTTTCACTTCATGCAGTTCAGTTTCTTATCCTGAAAATCTCTTCTTCCTGTTTAGCAAATCCGCTATTATAATAGCAATGCGCCAAGGTTCAAACACGCCTGGCTTTTAAAGGGAATGGGAGATGACACTCTGCATGTTACGCCCAAAACACACCTATGATTGATTAACACTAAGTACAACCCTTTTGAACCATGCGCCTGGCGCACGGACCATTTTTTCCACCATTAAACTAGCAAAAGTGGATTCGTACACGTCCTAAACGCAACTGCGCCAGGCGCTTCACGTTGTGTGCTTAGATCGTTAAAATAGGGCCCTACGTCTTGTATAAAGTACTTAAAAGCAATACTTGAGTAAAAGTATCTCACCAGAAAATGATTTTGGTAAATTAAAGTCACCTTCTAGAATATTATTTGCGTAAAGGTCTTAAAGTATCTGATATTTCAAGTATCAAAAGTTCTGATAGTTCTGAAATGTTCTGATATTAAATGTACTTCATTTTTAGAAGTAAAACTAAAGAAAAACTTTGATTATGAACTTTATTGTGGCTTCCTGATAGTAAAGCATAATATTCAGGGTTGCCACAGCTTCTTAAACGTCTAAATCAAAATCTGACATCAACAGAGAGAAAAACAGAACCAGAATTTAAAAAAAATTCTGAGGAAGAATCTTTCACTTTCTCCAACGAACTAAAACATTTCTTGCATGTAACGAAGACGCTTTGGGGAAATGTAGTGAAGTAAAAGTATACATGTTATTTAAGAAAAGCAGTGGAGTAAAAGTGAAAGTTTCCAGAAATAGTAAAGTACAGATACGTGAAAATTCTACTTAAGTACAGTAACAAAGTGTTTGTACTTTGTTACATTTGTCGACGGTTGCAACCTCCTCCACCCGCTGTACTTTGACTCAGGTAGGGCCACAAATAGTACTAAGTATTCCGGCACAAAACAAACCTAGGGGTTAATAACAGATGTGTACCCACTCGATCGTTCTCTGGGATATGTTTTCATGCTTAGTGAATGTGTTTGTAGCGTGAAACAAGCTAGCGCGGACCGCTGATTAGCTTACAACACTAGTATTCGGGGCACAGGGAAAATAAAAACAAATTGCTATTTATACCACTAAAAAGGCTCAAAATATCACCACACTTCAACGGTAGCATAATGAGGGTCCCTAAATGTTAACCGAAGCATTGAGAACTTTGTAAGTGTACAGACAGTTTATTAAAAAGATAGATTATGAAGACAGTCGCGTTCTCGTATACAGGCGGCCGCCGTCTTGGGAGCTACTGTCTTTCTAAACTATCTTTTTAGTAATGTTCTCAATGCTTCGGTTAACATTTAGGGACCCTAGTGTGGTGCTATTTTGAGCCTTTTTAGTGGTATAAATAGCGATTTGTTTTTTACTTTCCCTGTGCCCCGAATACTAGCGTTGTAAGCTAATCAGCGGTCCGTGCTAGCTTGTTTCAAGGTACAAACACATTCTATTAGCATGAAAACATGTCCCAGTGAACAACAGAGTGGGTACACATCTGTTATTAACCCCTAGGTTCGTTTTGCGCCGGAATTGTCCTTTAACCTACAGCGCAGGCTACTTTTGTGTAACTTCTGAATGTTCATGCGAAATAAATGCCAAAACTAAGCAACATGGAAAAACATTTCTACAGAAGAAAAAGGTGTTTTATATTTAACTGATACACATTCAACTTAATAGCCTATCACAAGAGGTGACATTGATCTTCTTTAAAGTTAACATAAAGTGAAGTGACTGTCCCAGTGGTGGAATGTAACTATAAGCAGGGTGCGATTTGTGAAAAAAGCATAACAAAACATGCAAGAATTAAATCCCCCTTTCAATACCATGGATATAGTGGTATACATAATAGCCATGGTATTATTATGCATAGCCTCTCAATCTTTAATGTGTCATATCAATACATATTTTGTTTTTTGATTCATGTATTTGTATTCATTTTGTGCTTATGTATTTCTTTTTTATGTTTATTCTGTATGGTACTTGTTTTAGTTAAACCCTGCATTTTGCACGTAGGCCTACAGTAGACCACGCAACTCTCTTCTGCTGGTCACAGTCTGTCGCATGAAAATACTTGTTATGGTTTTACTTATTATTTAAATCAAATGTGTAGATAATTGTGGAAGAGGATTAGGGCCACATGTGAAAAATGCATTTGAGTTCTGAGTTTACAGTCAGAATTCTAAGTTGAAAGTTAGAAGAAATCTTCTGATTTTAAACTCAGAGCTCAAATACATTTTTCCCATGTGGCCCTTATTCCAGCCATGTCAACAACAACAAAAACGCTCGGCTTGCTCGCTAGCTAACTAGCTAGCTTAGCTCAGTTCCACAACAATATAATACATAACGTTATCTTACCTGATGTGTTTTGTCCGGCGAAGTTTTATCAGCAGAGAAGCGAAAGAACGACAGCAAGACCCTCTGCTCATGTGAGTTATTAGGTTACATCCTGGTACGACAGACATCGTAGCTTCAGAGAGACGTCATCCACGCGACTTTGACGTGTGTAGTATTTCTATTACAGGTGCCTGGTTAGGTATTCCTGGTAGAGCACGCGCCCACACGTAGTAGGGTTAGGCCTACTCATCGACACAGCTGCCGCAGGTTGATTCCGACCTGCTGCCCCATTGCTGCATGTTATTCCCCATCTCTCTCCCCTTTCATGTCTTCATCTGTCCTATGACAATGAAGGCCTAAAATGCCCAAAACTATTATCTTTATCTTTTGTGCCCATTGACACCTCGTAATACATCCATGATTGACACCTGATGTGTTTATGGCTTTTTTAAGGCATTTTGACTGCCGTGCTTCGTTTTGAAGGAGATGTGATGCATTTTGCATTTTCTGGGTGCAGTTTTGGGAATTGTGTGTAGAGTTTTGCAAAAAACGGAGCGATACTTTTGATAACGTGGGTAAGCAGATGTAAAAAAAACTGTAAACGATGGGGTTACAGGAGTAGTATCTGATCTGTGAGTCATTGTGAAATAGCGCCACCTGTCCATTGACACCTCGCTGTGGCCGAACATGGTAATGCAGCCTATTTCTCCCTGTCTCGTGGCGCTTTAGATGAGGGTTCCATTCTAAGCGAGTAGAGGCCACATTAAAAAATAACAAAACGGCAACACAATCTAATAGGCTCGTATTTTCAGCAGACAAAATAACTGAAAAAGTACTACAGTGGCAGCCGTGGCTGGAGGTAATGTGATTTAGCTTAGAGCCCAACTCACCATGACCATATACCCGATTAAAGTTCCTATTTTATGGATGAGTCATGAGAATTCCTATACATTCATTTCATATGGCATGTATCAGGCGTTACCCACAATTCCAATGGGCATCCTTATCCAAATAAAAGCCAATAATTTGAAAACAAAAGCAGTTTAAAATCTGAAAATAGTGTCTGCAGTGACTATGAGATAGAGAGAGTGTGTCCAACATGGGAATGAACAGAGAGTGTGTCCAACATGGGAGTGAACAGAGAAGAAAAATATACACCCTCAGTGAAACAAAGTCGACATTGGAGGCCTTTAAATACAGCTCGATTTCTTCTGTTACATAAGTAGCTGGGTGTGCAGCTGCAAGATTCCGAGCGAAATAGACGTAAACGCTGCATTGGGTCGGGCATTGATAGAGTATCTCTCTATCGTCGTTGCTGTATGTAGCATGTCAGTAGCAAGGAGACTAGAAGCCAGCTGTAGAGCTCCTTAGTTTTTTTCGATGCTTTTTTTAATTTACTCAGGTCAGATAATAGGCTACTGAGCCATATGCTCTTGTATGTTTGAAGACAGCTTAAAGTTGTCTGACTCCTGTAGTCTTACTATGTGTTTTTTTTCTCGCAGCCTAAAAAAAAAAGTATAGGTTTTACTCAACGCCTCATCTCTAAACAGTTTAAAAATAGGGTAGTCTAATAAATTATTACTTTTCAGGAGATAAAAAAAAAACAGGTTTCAGTGGGGAAAAAGGCAGTGCAAAATCTTCGGCCCGTGCCACTTGAGCCTCCAGTCAAGTGCCTGTTTTTTGTTAACAGAAGTTTAACTAACACTGATTAGGCTAGTTGTTGGTGATATTAGTTTTACTTGACAGAAACAGCTGTGCCCAAAAGCGCTGCGTAATTGTTATTTATTCACTTTCCAGCACTCTCCCGCATGTCACTGACAGATATTAGCCTACTGAATGTATTTATGTGGGCCTAAAAGACATTGCTCCCGGTAAATGCCTAAAGTAAAATTCCTTCAGGTGTAGTTAAAGAAACATTCTTGAAATTATTGGATGCCAATCACCATCAACTCCCCCGACATCTGTCCCTCTGAAGTGGATGAATTCACATAAAGTGCCCGCTTTTTCTAAACATAAAGGCTTTACCGGGCTTTACTGTCTCCCTCGGCAGCAGTCTAAATGTTGAAAGAGCGCCACCTGCCCATTGATCTCTTGCTGTGGCCGAAAATGGGAATGCAGTTTATTTCCCTCTGCCTCGTGTCGTGTTAGACCTGGGTTCGAATCCACGCGAGGAGTAGCCACATTAAAAATAAAAAAACAACGAAACATGATGGGCTCGTATTTCCAGTATACAGAACAACTAAACAGTACTACCGTTGCAGCTGAGGCTAAAGGAAATGTGATCACCATCAGCACAAAGCTGATTAAAGATTACACGTCATGTCTAAACAGTTCAAAATTAGGGCAGCCTAACTTGCCTAAGTAATTACTTTGCAGGAGATGAAAAAAACAGGCTTCAGTGTGGAAAAAGGCAGTTCAAGATTTTGCTTACCAGTTCTTTGTAGCTGGCTGGGTTACAGGTACGCGATGCTACGCTAATGGCGGGGGGAGGTACCTCATAATGGCAAAGGTAAGACATCAATCTAGGGTTTATTTTGCATTAACATTTATTCTTTACCTAAGTAAAGATTTATATAACACGTAGCCTATGTATTTAGAGGACATGGTCGGTCATGGCTACCCACATACCGTTGTTTACTGGATGTGCCAAGGCATCCCAACTCTGGGAAGTGCAATCATTAATTATCTATCACACGTTAATCCAGTAAATCACGGAGTGTCTATGATCAGTAGTAACCATAATTCTAACATCTAGCCATCTTCTTATCTGTGATTATATTCGCTGTAGCCTATGTTAAGATTTAACCAGTTATCAGCATAGTAATTAAGATGTATTCACAAGGGGCATTTATGGTGTCACTGCAGCAGTAAACAATAACATCACAATAACATTCAAGTAAAAATAATGTATTTATGCCACTTTCTGTAATTGTAGGTGCATCATAGCCAGTCACTGTCTGAAACCCAACTACAACCATGGGTGTCTTTGAAGAAGGATGGGACAGTCATGTGCGGCCACTGTACATGTAAAGCGGGCCTGGGAGAGAATTATCAACATTAAGTTACAAACGTGATGAAAGAGTGCATCCCTCAATCTCTTTGAGTGTGTCCTCCCAGGTGTATGGTGTAGTTCCTTTGCCTATTTATTCCTAATGTTCCTGTTATATTGTTCCTGTTATATTTCATTTACACCTTTTTAAACTAGTATGTGATAGAATATGATACAAGAGAATATTATGTGCTGTTAAGATTAGGCCAATTTTGGGTACTGACATCTATAGTACTTATAGTTCTTAGGGAAATGAGAAAATAAATCCAATTTAAAGGGCACTCAAAGAGCTACAATGACTTAATAACATTATTTTTCTAATTGTCAGATGGGGATGTGAACAGGAACAAAAAGCCAGAGAGACGTATGAGGCTTACGCTGCACAACAGCATCAGGACCTGAGTGTTCGTGATGTTGGTCTCCACATTGATCCCTCCCGTCCCTACCTTGGAGCATCTCCAGATGCCTTGCTGTCCTGCTCCTGCTGTGGCAATGGTATTTTGGAGCCCAAGTGCCCACACTGTGCCAAAGACACCGGAGTCCTCATTGCCACGCCTCTGCGTTGAGAACACAGATGGTACATATGCACTTAACAGAGATCATCAATACCACTACCATGTGCAAGCCCAGTTGTTTGTGATGAGGTGGAAGTTCTGTGACTTCATGGTGTGGTCTACATCTAATTCTTTCTTACAGAGGATTTTGCCTGATGCTGACTTTTTTACAGAAGCAGTGCAGCATGTCGAGGCCTTCTATAGGTCAGCCATTTTATCTGAGTTATTGGCCAAGACATATACATGCCCAGATAGACTGCTATCAGACAAAACACAGTCCATAGACTCACAAGAATTGGAGGAGTAGTAGAGCGTTGTTCAAAACATGAAGTGTTTATGAAGAATAATTAATATGATTTAAATGTTGGTTGTGTGTATGTATGTATAATCAAACAACAGTACTTATTTACAGAAAAACACCTTTCAACACGTTATATAAAAGCCAACCTAAATTACATAATGTACACTCATATACAACTTCCAAATACAAAGTGTGAATGTGTTGGGGAACTGACACAAGTTATAAAACAGCAGAGTGACAGCTTCATTT